>NC_066600.1:0-300000 GCF_905475345.1 Vespula vulgaris | reverse complement strand
GTTACGACCTGAAGCAAAGTGTGAATTCATCGGACTGAAGACAGTATATGTAGCAACAGAAGAATATTATCATATAGACTTTGATCCCTGTATATAAATTTTTCTGTTTTCGCTACGGATGCATGCCCTGGAGATATTATTGTCGATTAAATAAATATATTACAACGCGTAATAAAAAATACAATCTCTCATAATTAATTAGAATTAAAAAAAACGTTCTTTTTATGAAATACGATGAGTAAGAGCATTGTAGATGGCATTATTTCCATCGATTTAAATTCGCTCTGTAATTTTGCTATAATTTAAAATCATTATTTGCATTCATTTTTATTTATACTTTTCAGATTAAATATTATATTTTTCGTATTCCCTCTATTGCTATCGCAGTTCATATCTTGTTCATATCCGTTAAATGCACATCTTGTGAAGTTACACTCGCTTCGATCGGAAGGTGGTAAACGGATTAGGACTATAAACGCATAAGGATTATCGATAATATCGGTTACCTCTGGAGTAAAAATATTTCTTGAAAAAGAAGGAATCTACTTGCCGACGAATAGTATCGTGACGTAGAATCTCTCTACCGCATCGGTAAATACGCGGGAAGATATTTAAATACATTTTCAGGGTTGATTATTTTGTTCTTATTTTATTATCTTTAATCGAGCTTATGTTGATTTGAATTATTCACGAAGTTAATCGTCGATCATTCATCCTCTTCCTCGTCCTCTTCCTCTTCCTCTTCCTCTCCTAGCTCTTCCTCCCCTTCTCCTACACGTACGAAACGTCACATCGAATGAATGCGTTAATTATCGATTATTATTGTTAACAATATCATTACCTATCGATAATGGTGGTGGTGGTAAATGGGCGATACGGTAAGCCTCCTCTTCTTCAAAAGTAGGATCCCGAATCTCCATGACCTCGGGACCAATTCTATACTGATCCTGAACGGGAGGCATAGACGGTGGATTGTAATTGTAAGCGGTGTACTTGTGACCCCAGCCGATGTACACGTTGGCGAAACGTCTGCGAAAATGACACCATTAAAATTGCATTAGCGTAATTTCGCGCGCATTAATTTTCTGGTAACGTGACTGCAGATCAGCATAATTTCCTCCGCTCCGTTAGCTCATTTCGCGATCTCGAACGATCGTGGTACGCGCGAACATTCATTTTATGCCGTGAAATAGGTCCGTGCCTATGCATGTGCACGTGCATGTGCATGGACATGGGCATGGGTACGGACATTACGATGGAACGGACAAATTACTAATCATCTCGTTGAGCTTTTCCTCGTCTTTTCCTTTCTTAGTTCGATGTATCGAATGGAAAAATGTTTTAATGGGATATCGAACATGTAGACGCACCTGTCAACGGCGAACGCGTAAGCACCAGGCCAAATATTTGACCTTACTAACGCAACCGCGGTGTCTAGTTGAACGAACGACGATTGCCTGGTCGTCCACGGAAATACAGATTCTAAAATGGCATCTTCGGACAATGGCGTCAACAAAGGTGGTCCAGTTTCTCTGACCGCATCTCCGGCTCTTGTTTCATCCTCTTCACCTTCCTCTTCCTCTTCTTCTCTCAACGTTCCTTCCTAAGTCATTTCCCGAGTTATTTTTTTAAGCTAGACGGTTTCAATTTTGTCGATTGCACATTTCGTTTGATTAATCGTCGAGCTTAAAAAAGAAATGTTTTATTCTAAATCGCAACGAACGATTAAAAGTTAACGGTGCGACACGATTAAATCATCAAGTCATTCGCTCGATCACTTCGTCAACGATCAACAATCATGGTAGTCAAACGCGAATAAAAAGTTCCTCTTTAAAGATTAATTAAAAATTAATTGATACTCGGAAAGCGAGAACGAAAATAATTTTACGAAATAGTTTGTCAACCTCTCTTTCTCGTGGATCCCACCACACCGTACGTCCCTGCTTCAGAATGTACGGAGTATGATGACACCAATTCGACATTGATGGATCCACTAGATCCTTGACTGGCAATGGATCGTAATGCACATTCTCCGTCAAGGTCCCTCCTGAATATAGGATAACCTCGTTGACAATCAATTAGATCGAAATTCTAACGTTTTGTTCGGTTTGAGAGACTTTAAAAACACAGGTCGATACATATCGATCCTCACCCTCTTCCATTTCTTCATCTATCTCCTCTTCCTCGTCTAATCCGCCGAACGTAAAATAGCCTATCGGCGATATGTCGGTCGCTGCGCTGATTCTCGCGATTTCTGCTCGGAGATAGTTCTCTTCGGTGCCGGGAAACGGTGGAAAAGTGTGTATCTAACGATCGAAAAGAGATACGTGCTATGTCGTTTCGCAAAATAATCCAAAATATTAATTATACCGGTGTCTTCAAGTTGCCGGTAAAGTAACGAACGATTTCACGAGAAATCACTATTTGTTGCGGCGTGACCGGCGGAAGTTCGAGCCAATCGTCGATTCCTAGCCTGTTGCATACGAAATATACCTAAAAGACATAGAAAATGGAAAGGAGTGTGGGAAAGAGAAGAAAACAAAAAGAAAAAGAAAAAAGAGAGAAGAAAAGATATAATAAAAAGTAGATTAAAGAGAAAACTTTGGACCTTAGCGTTTACACCAGTTCCAATTTGTTCCGGTGGCACTTCCGCTGGTATTTTCCATGTACTAATCGGCAATGGTGGAAATACCAACTGCAATCCTTTTTCCTGATCTTCGCCTGAAATTTCCGCCTCTTCCTGCACTCTCTCCTCCCTATTTTCTTCTCTAATTTCCTCCGCGGCTGTCACTTGCTACTTTGAGATTATTCTTCATTTTAATCGAAAAAAAAAAAAAGAAATCGTTGAAACCGATATAGTAGCAATTACCTCTAATCTCCTTCGTAGCTCGTCCTCATTAAGTTCGGCTTCCACGACGTAATAATTCTTCGGATTACCAAGGATCTTACCCCAAAACCTATACTCGCGAAGACTCGAATTTTCAGTTACTATACTTTAAAGATAACGCCTAGTGCATACTTAGGAAAATATTCTATAGACGGTGGTACCTCACGTTTTCGATGGGCACGCTGCTAGCTAGTTTTCTTATCGCTAGATTAAGCAAAATCATCTCGCTTCGTGGCAAACCCACGCCAGTTTGTTCGAAATAAAATAGCAAGTCCATCATATTTGGTATCGATTTCTTTCTCTCACTCTCCTCGTCCTCCTCCATTCTATCTTCTTCCTGTCTCGTTTCGGGTTCCGCGCTCTTCGATCGGAGAGACGACTTTTCAAATTACGCACGTAGAATCGAACGGACTTTAACTCGAAACGTTTGATTACTTGAAACAACGCGATGAGCTTCTTTGCATTTTCATATTGCATAGGTGGGACGTATACGTCATGCAAATGATTAGTCTGGGTTTTGAATCTTTCTTCCTTCAACCTTCTGCTATACTCCTCGAATAAATCGACAGCATTTTTCGGCCTTTCCGCGAGTATCTTTGAGAGGAGATCCGATAAGTGGTCGTACCTAGAATCTTTGGATGGTAAAAGTCTATATGTTTCTTTCTAAATCCCGTACCGGCGATTACGTACAGATTATCACCGGACTCGGGACTGTGCTTCAGCAAAAATTGTTTCGCACGACGAATGTCGTGTTCCACGCACGGCTCGTCGGCCATCGGAACCTCTTCGATGTTGTAAGAGTAAGCCATTTTTCTTCGTCGCTTCGATGATCTTATCGACGACACCCTACTAAGAAATAAACGACGTCGCGGTGTCTCGCTTAGAGAATTAGTTAGAAATCTATGGCATACGGCATAACCTAGGCTCACTCTCCTCGTCTGTTTTATAATTTTCAACGGAATTCAGTTCGCACACGTACACGCGCCTATGCGTACGTATAATAGACTTACACATTGATTGAAAAACAGCAGATTCCGCCTCTCGTTCTTTTAATAGACGTTATTCAATCGTTTTGTTCCTGACTCGGAGCAGGCGAAAAATATAAAAACTTATCTGGCGACCCAATTATTTTAATGAACCTCTTGCCAAATTGGCTTCTATCAACGAAGTAGAAGAAGATAAAAATGGACCAACGATAAACGTCATCCCATGCGCTACTTCTCTACGACTACTTAACGATACCATTATAATTTGTGCGAAAACGAAACGTCGATTCGCTTATACATTTATTTACGTACGTACGTACCTACACGTGCATGCGTCTACGCGCGTAAGCTCGTCGATATGATCTTTGGAGCTCGAATGTTATTTTGTAGGATTTAAAAGAGAAAAAGATGAAATTCGATCTCGTATTTGCCATCGCCTCGCAAGGTACGAAGTTATTCAAAGCCTTACATCGATAATTATTTCATGGGTGATAAGCGAAACGTGAATTTGAAAGGTTGAAAATATCGGAGGTAAATCTGAATGAACGTATTTATAATATATACATCCACGCGCAGGCACGCGCGCACAGACACACACACACACACGCGTGCGCGTATATCTCTTAATGAAGTTGAATCACACGCGCCAGTTTCTATCAGTTTGCATCCTGGAGCCCGTAGCTATCATCTATCGGGTGTCCTAAATACAACCGAAGCTACCCGAGGTCATCCGGCACATTTCCTTTTACGCCCACCGAATAGCATACGCATACACGTACGTACGTCTAAAGAATATCGCGTGTGTTACCGATTTAACAAATTTTCGATTCAATTTCTTTTCAATTTTTTTCGATTTATCCTTCCTTTTTTATTCTTTCAACTCTTTCATTTTTTTTTCTATATTTCTTTTTGTTTTTCGAACGACGAACAATCTCGCGACGAAATTAACTTTTCTATCTGCAAAATCGCATCGTTGGGTATACCAACGCGATTCGGTCGTACGGAACATCGGTTCGGAAAATGATAGACTATTACGGTTAATGGAGAATTCTATGAGCGTGCATTAGAATGGAGATCGGTGTCTGAGAGGTCACGATGCGTTTATGCGGTTATTATATTATACGATTAATCATTACGTAGATATTTATTTTTAATGCGAACAATACAATAGACTTAAATACGTACTTACTATTCTATGTATCTATCCACTTTTTTAACACCGACATACATAGTAATATTTTTCTTCCATTTCTTTTTTGTTTCTTTTTTTTTTTTTCTTTTTTCTTTTATCTCGCGGTGACTTCAAAGGCTGCGTCGTGTGTTTAATACGAGGTTAAAGATAATGGACATAGAGCAGAAAATAACTAGGATGACTTAAAGCTTGTCACTAATACGCATTAGCATTAGAAACGCAAGTATTGGACATCGGACCACGGTTACACGTCGCGAATATTCCGATTGGCTCGTATGCACGTGTACGGCATAATGCTTCGTAATTAACGAAATCGTATGGTAATTAATAAAAGGTACGTGCATACATACGTGTACGATTATGAATCGGTACGCCCCGAAATGCAGTTTCATTTTGAACGGAATTATCAGGGATTGATCGAAATTGATCAGGCGTATATGCCAATGCCCGTCATACGCGTCGTGACATCTCTCCGTATTCATTAATCGTCGAATTAACAATATTTGAACGTTGATCGCCGTTAGGATTTTCTACGCTTTACTCCCATTTATTCTTCGTTTCAAAGGTCTTTGTTCGAGCAACAATTTCCAAGTATTAGATTACTTGAATTTCTAATTATCAATTGATAAAACTAACGGACAAGTTTTGACGAATCGATATGGAGAAAATCTTGAATAATCTCGTACAAGTTTGAATGCTCGGCTAACAACGAATTCACAGACGCGATAACGAACAATACTAGCCGCTAATTCGATGAGAAGATTAGCTGGGAGAAAGAGAGACGGAAAATGACGATTATTAACGAACGTTTCGGCTCTAATCTCGAGAAATACGTTGATTAAGTGGCATTGAACGCATCTCGAGTGCCGCGCAAGAAGTTACATGGAGACATTCGTGGAGAGAAAGAGGGAGAGAGAGACTCTCTCTCGTTCTGTGCGGAGGCGTTCGAGTATGAATGAGCAAGAAGTCCCCACCGGTTCCTCTCCGAATCCCTCTTGGACTCCATCACCTCCCTCTCTCCCTCCAACTCTTCTTCCTTCTCCTCTTTGCTCTGCTGCGCCTGCACCCTACTCTCTCTCTCTCTCTCTCTCTCTCTCTCGTTCTCTCTCCCTCTCCCTCTGTCTATCTCTCCGCCTCTCTCTCCTCCTTCGCATCGGGGGTTCCAACAGAGCGGTCCTCTCTCTTCGGTCTCGCTATAAGCCTCTTTCGGCTTAGTTTTCTCTCGCGAGTCGCAGGCGCGCGAGCAACGCAATTCGGTCC
The DNA here is from genome assembly GCF_905475345.1 of Vespula vulgaris. Taxonomy (NCBI): domain Eukaryota; kingdom Metazoa; phylum Arthropoda; class Insecta; order Hymenoptera; family Vespidae; genus Vespula; species Vespula vulgaris. The sequence goes on along the minus strand of NC_066600.1, from coordinate 293,675 downwards.
TTCTTCCTCTCTTCTACACGTACGCGAGTACGTAAAGACATCGTTGGTTCAAGTTTCGAGCTGGGAATCTTCGTGAGGGCTGCTTGGATCTCCGCTCGATCGGCGGACCACGCCGTTAATCATGCACCATCGATTTATCCGGTTAGTGTGAAATATTACCAAATTCTTTTGCTCTGTTTCTTTGCTTTCCTTATTTTTTTTTTATCTTCTTTTTTCCCTTCTTCCCAAGTCGTCGTAGATCGCGATCGAGTACAGAATCCTTAACGGTGTTTCTTTTATTTATTATCTCTTGGAAAGGACGAATTTGATTTCGATTTTCGTCTTCTTTTTATAAGTTTGACAGTTTTAAATATAGCAAGCACACGAATCAAAGAGAACGTACTTCCGCGTATGGAACGATTTCGCCTACCTTCTATTTCGAAAATTTTGCGATATTACGATCGTCCTGACGTTTACATTACGAGAATAAGTAACGCGCTTGCGTAGCCCACGCGTGGGATGTACGATTCGCTGCTCGTATGCGCCCCCGTCGAGCATACACACACACACACACACACACACATGTTTATATGTATACACATATATACGTACATACAACATTTGAATTTATATGAAAAACTCATGCGATACTTTCCTCCCGACGGACAGAAATTTATTAATGCATTTGCGACGGCGGTTGACTCTCGAAGTGCAATTTTGTCGCGCGACGAACAATTTTATCGACTTCAAATTATTATCATCGAAATGATATGTACGACAAAAAGCAATGAAATGGAAAAGAAGAAACGTTTCTCTCTTACACGATCGGCGAAACATTAAAATTTAATTTTAGTGATTCGTGGCCAGATCGAACAAAGGTTCTTTTATGTGTTCATTTCTTATTAAAAGTCGTTATCGTTGGCCTCCAACGTGCGTTATGACGTTCGACGAGAAGTCGAAGCGCACTCGGAAAGTGTTCTTTCGAGAAGCTCTGCGAGACGCCCTCCGTGGGTGGGGAAGGGACGGTAATTGGCCTGAAAGTTTAATTATACGAAGTACTGCCGTTCGTTTGAGGGCCATGCGAGGTGCCATTCGAGTACTCCTCGCTGAGGAATAATGCTCGCTCGTTACTATTAACGGCCGATCGCGAAGCATGCCTTACATTATTCATCGGACGTTTCCACGTGCTAAAAAGAGATAGAGAGAGAGAGAGAGAGAGGGAGAGAGACTGGATTGGTCGTAAATCGCTCGCTCCTTTGCTCATCCGATCGTTCATCCATCCGTTTGCTTGCCAGCCATCGCTTCGTTTCCATTAAGACGTTCCCGCCTCTGCTCCGCGAGAGAATCGAATGAATTTTCAAAAGCCGGTCTCTTTAAGAGATCTCCCGACACGTATCGCATCTTGATCACCTCGCGCCTACGTAAGAATATCGAGAAGAACTAGAAACAAAAAGTGGTAATTTTACTTCTCCTTTTTGTCGTCTAATTGGTCCTCTTCTCGAAACAAGAGAGAGCACGTTACCCACGTACCCGGTCTTTCCGAAACCTTTTGGAATCTTTGGGAAAAAAGGTTCGCTTCTCGAAGTCTAAAACGGGAAATCACGATGTAACGACCGCGGACTTCGATCAAGTTCGGAAGGAATTCTGTGAGAGAGCGAGGGAGGAAAAGAAAGAGAAAAAGAGAGATGGGAGGGACGGGCGGGGAGGGGAAGGGGTAGGGAAAAATTAGTTACGACTCGAGTGTCAGGAGGAGGCCACAGGCTCGTGGTCCCTGGCTGGTCGACGCAGCCTCCTCCCGGTTCCAGAGAATCGCAGTCACGTTCAGTCAGCGCCCGACTCCCGTCCGTAGAGGTACTGCGTGTTCCTCTTCTTCTTCGCGTCGTGTCGTTAATCTCGCCGAGAGGGCATTCCGGTGTTTCCTTCGGCCGGAGAGCATCCTCATCGGGATGACCGTCATCAGGAGCACGTGGTTAGTCCTCTTTTTATTTTCTCGTCTTTTATCCTTCCTCGATCGATCATTCGTCGTTCAACGTTTAAATGTCTCAATGGTATGCCTCTCCTCGCGAAGGCTAACTTAAAGAGCCGGTTCAACCAACGAAAGCGTTGGTAAATCCATCAGAGACATACGATTCGCACATGCCAAGAAAGCAGGACAGCATGGCCAACACGTGTTTCCTTTCCGTCCTTTCTTCGTTTGATCGATTATAAAAATAGACGATACCGGGAACCAACCGCTCGACCGCTTTTTCTTTCAACTTTGTTTAATCGATTAATACTTCGATCGTATAATTAACGAACGAAATTATCGAGTCGCTCGTTAATACGGCGTTAAAAAAAAAAAAAGAAAAGAAAGCCCAAGAAAATCGGACATCCTCGGCTTCAATTTACGGTTATAACAGTACTACACCTGCGCCGTGGAAAGGCTTATTGCGAGGAGCTTTCAGATACTTCCTACTGGCCAGCGAACTGGCAGGACAATGGCTTATGCTAATTCCTTCCTTCTATTTCTATGTAGACGTACCACCTTCCGACTTTGTGTACGTACATACGTACGTACCTAAATACGTTTATACCGACTGTGTTACGCGTGTAACATGACGGCCTTTAAAATTCACCGCGTTTATATGTATGCACGCAGATACACGGCATACGTGTACACACTGGTCACGAAAGCCGACGCATCGAATGCAATTTTCGAACAGATATACTCGCGTCCGCGACGTCTTTCTATCGCCTTCGTACTTATTCATTTCGAGTGCTCGTTAAAGTAAATAGGAGAGATACGTTGTTCGATTTAACGTTCCCTAACGTTCGATTTATAACGCACGGTAACGTACGTATTCGTGGAGCGACGGTCGTTCGAAAATCTTTCTAATCGATCATTTCGATATCGGAGATCGTACGGTAAACAAAGCCGCGATATCGATGCTCGTTGCAATATCGTTGCATTTTCGGTTCGAGAACGTTCTTCTTCTCTCGTCCGTTGACTTTTTATACGAAAGTCGAAGTCGAAATATCATGGATACGAACGGTGTTGTTACATTTTTCTTACCCTCCCACGCGACGAACAGTTAGATTCTATTTCACTTCGGTCGCCGTCCATGCGCTTAGGCAAATAAACAATTCCGTAGGACGAGTAATAAATAGACGGTCCATCCGCGGCTAGAAATATTGAGCAGCCGGAATTCCAAACGTGGGAAGCACTCTCTTTCTCTATCCGTATCTATTTCCACGTCTCTCTCTCTCTCTCTCTCTCTCTCTCTCTCTCTCTCTCTCTCAGGTACAGAGCACGTACATGTTGCGGACAATCCAGTATTTCGTGAGTTATTTTGGCTCCTCCAGGGGGAGAAGGCTGTTATTTCTGTTCCATAAGTTAATACTCCAGGGCACACCCTTTTCTTCGTTACACGCGTTCTACTTCTCCTACTCCGAGTTCTCTCCGACCGAGACACATTCAGGTACATCTCGTGGTTTATTTATCGCCCGACTACTCCGGACACGTGCGTCACGTGCATGAAAAAAGCAAGGAGCCCGAGAGGAAGAGTGGAAAATTATTTTCTCGCGGCACCCTGACCGTACCGTATCCGCCATCTCTCCTCTCGATGCAATTACTTTCGTGGAGCGTGATATATCCACGCGTATCTTCCTGAATAATCCACGAATCTGTGGATTCTTATACTTTTTTCGTCGAATCGAACGATCCCTTCGAGATTTTACTTCTATTGGTATCGAAAACGATGATATACGCATAGGTGCAAATTGATGCGCATAATAAGAGATCGAGCACGATCGAATATTCTTCTCGGATTCGCGCTCGTCCGGTAGATCGATCGAAGACCGCGTCAAAGAATGAGCACCACTGTCAAAGGGTTGACGATTAGCATGAGTTAGTAAGAGAGAGCCCGAAGATTGTACGAGCCTTTGATGCAGCCGACTAAACGTTCTACGCTTTTATCAGTTGAATGTACGTAGGTACGTATGCGTTGCTTTAATATCCATCCGTAATCCCGTGCCGTGTTGGGGGACTTTTAAAAGAAGCTAACAACCACGTTTGAAATATAAATTTTTTTAATATAAATCTTATCGCTTTTATCGCTCGGACGAAACTCTGAGAAATGTTTTAACAAACTTTTAACGCGCGTGTAATTAAATTCCATCGAAGATATTCTATTTAGCGCATCGAGTTCGTACCACGTAAGATAAAAAGGGTCCTTTAGAATATTTATTTAGCAGTAGGAACATCAATTGGTTAAATTCGATTCTTCCCTATAGTTTCGAAACACTCGACGTGCCGGCAAAGATACTCGTGAATTATTCCTCAGGCTCGGGTCAACGGTCCGCACTAAAACTTTCTAGCAGGCCGTCTCTCTCTCTCTCTCTCTCTCTCTCTCTCTCTCTCGGCTGCGACCACACATGTGCTTAGCATGGTGGCTTTTCGCGGAAGAAAGGTCAACGAAAAAGGGAGTCCGGTCTTTCCGGAAGGGCATCGAAAGGGCCGACTGTTGGCTCGAACCTTACGATGTTTTTTCTCCGTTGAACTAGCGTACGTGCATACAGGGTGAACCAACGAGGAACTTGGTACGATCAAAGAAGAGCCGATTCCACGAAATTTTGCGATGGGCGAAAGTAGTGTCTATCGAGTACGAAATTCCCCATCGTCGTAGAAATCGAGGGAGCATTCGCGCATCGCTTAAATTTCCAAAGTAATTTACGTCGACCGTTAACGTCTCTTTCGCTTCTAACGAGTAAGTGGAAGAGCGATATAAACGCGTTGACTAAAAGTAGAAGAGGGTGCAGATGCAGGGAACAATCAAAAATGCATTCCTTCGGGCGAGAGCTCCCGATGATGATAAAGCAATTCGTTTCGATCGATTCGCACAGATCAATAATTCATCCGGTCGTCCATTATTTATAAACTCGCTGGAATGGACTCGTAAAACCGTGCATAGCTCGCCTACGTGCGTTATATGGTTATACGTGGTATAGGTATAGGTGCGTTCGTATGCAAGTATATGCACCCTAGCGCAGGAGGCAACACGATGCATTTTCTGTTCTCCTGGTACTTACTTCGTCGGGTCGAGACGAGAGAAGACGATGTAATCGAAAATGGTCTTCCTCGTCTACGAGAACACGGAAAGGATTAAACTAATTTAATCGAAGCAATAAGGCAGCTATGAAATCGACGATTAAAGCGAACGATTAAAATGGGCAAGACCGGAAACTTTCCACAGTCGGAAGATTAAATATATAAAAGATCAAATGTATTCTCTTTCGATCGATTTTGTCAAATCGCTTTCAAAGTCACGGAAGCGTAGATTCGCAGAAGTAGAAGCAGGAAGGGACGGGGAAAGGGCGACGGTCGGGTTTTTCATAGTCAGTCGTCTGTAAGAAATTTGACGAGGAAGACGACGAGTTTGCTCCTAAATATTATGGTCGACGCGCGGACTGACGTAAAGCCGATAAAGTACCGGGGGTCGAAAGATCAGAAAAGAGAGAAAACCGACAGAAAGGAAAAGAAGCAAGAAATTCATCGTCGGATCGCGTCGGATCGAGTCGGTTATAAGATTCGTCGCCGGGTTTCTGTCTTTTTTTTTTTTTTTTTTAACGTAGCGTCTTCGTCGCTCGTTGCCAACGCGATTAGAACGCGTTAGATCGGAAACATCGTTCTATCGTCTCTTCCGGACGAGGACCCGGAGAAACAACAGCGATTGCTTGCTGTTCTCCTTGTCTCCGTACGTCCATTCTGCTCCTCTACACAGAGAGAACGTACGCCGAAGCGAAGCGAAAGCATGCGTGTGTGCCCGAGTGGCTCTCTCTCTCTCTCTATACGTATGCACGCGCATGTACGTGCCATATATATCTCGCCACACACAGACATTTTCGGACAAGCTCCGAGTTCACGTTTGTGGATTATAATCAGAGAAACTCAAAGAGCGTCTGCCGAGAGAGATCAATCGGAGAGATCGCTCGTTGGAATGTCTCCGAGATCCACTCGTGAGTCCGTTCGTGGTATTACGTGGCTACGATTTCCCTCTAACATTGTTTGATCATGGTAATTACAAGAGAGTCTCGTCGAGTGCCTCTAGAGTACTTCTCAAAGGGAGCAAAACGAAGTACTTACGTGGGTACACCGATCGACGGAGGGATGCCGACCTCGCGATATTTTTATTTTCAGCGGTTGCCGACGGGGACGGGGACGAGGACGAGGACGAGGAGGAGGATGACGACGACGAGGCCGATACAAGGCACTGACTTTGATTCCCTCGTACCACGTCGATGTACCGATCCGAAAAAAAGAAACCGCGGCTCGTAATTCTCTCCGTAGGCGGGTTGGGAGGATGATCATAGCAGATTTGAATGCCGGATAGTAGCGAAAGAAGTCGCAGGTTTCCTCCTAATGAATTCCATCGACCGAGAAAGTTCGCGCCAACAATTTACATACACCCCGTATACGACGACCGGAAAACTATCGAAGCGCGAGCAGCGCGAGGGATAAAATACGATACGGTCGGAGTTTAGCGCATACGCGGCAAGTATACGTTACGCGCGTTGATAGTCCTTCGAAAAGGTTCGATATTTGATTTTCGTATAAACTAGGGACGCGCGGACACGTATACGGGTCACCACGCGCGTGTGGCACGTAATTTCTTGAGGTCGCATCCGCTGATAACTCTCGACGAGGCGAACCTTCCAACCTGTTGCTTCTCCTTCCATTTCTCTCTTTCTCTTTCGGCCACTCCGTTTCTCTCTTCGCGTCTCTCTTTCTCAGCTCTCGCACACACGCACGCACGCTCGATCGATCGTTCCGCTCTCTCCCCTTTTTCCGTCTTCTCCCGTCCTCTTCTTCCTCGAATTCTTTCTCTCTCGCTCTCGCTCTCTCGGAGGCGCGATAAAGGCACCCTCCGTCTGGCTCAGGTCTACCAACGACTCTACGGCATGTTCTCTTGGTAGTACGAACGCCTGAAACGTCGCACTCTGTTGCTCCGTTCTAACCTGGCATCCTCATCGTTCGCGCGCCAACTCGGATGCCGCTTTCTCACACTCGGCTGGACGTGGACCCTTTCCGTCTCTCTCTCTCTCTCTCTCTCTCTCCTTCCTCCTTTCCTCCTCCGGAGCGAGTCGAACTCTTCGCTCGTTCGCTCGGACCCTGCCTGGCCTGCTCTACCATCTACTGATCCCTTGATCCAAACTCCCCGAGTGTAGAAGAGCGCGGTCAAGGTATGCTCTCGTTCGTGACCGGAGAGAGAACGAGAGACACGGAGAAGAGTGGAGAGACAAAGGGAAGGACAGAAGGAAGATGGATCGGAAGAGTCCACACGAGGACGGAGATAGAGCCAAGAGTATCAATTTCCCAGAGATCGTTCGTCGTGGGCTCGTTTCAAAGACACGACGTTTCTCGACGAAGGACACGGATAAGAGCAAACGAAAGAGACGCGAGACAAGGATCGCCGCGAAGATACCAATCAAGGAGCAACGAACGCACAATTTTGGTTTGCTCGCAATCAACGAGTTGCGATCAAAGGGAAGAAATGAAAATCGGCAGTCGACGGGCAAGGGAAAGGAGGAGAGGAGAGAAGGGCGAACGAGCGAGCATTGATCTTTCTTTTGACATCCCTTTCATTAGGAGCTCCTTGAAAGAAGCGGGGAAAGATTAAAATCGTAGTCGGAATCGAAGGAATGTTGTCTTTGGTTAACGAAAACGGGAGGAGACGGTGCAAAACGATTTGCGGCGAGGAACACGCACCTCCGTCTTCGCGTTTGCGGTCTCGGCCGAAGACCGCAGGGAATTCGCCGGGGCGAGAACGAAATCCGATTTGAAAACCGATCGCCGAAATTTCCGTTTTCCCCGTGCCGCGTCCGTCGCTTCGTGATTACTCCCGTCGTCGTACGGTAAAGCTTCGACCGCAAACGAGCCCGAACGTGTGCCATCCATCCGAGAGAAATCGAAAGGTGATTGTTCCGTGAGAGAAATATCACGCTCAGGGATCATCGATAAACGTCGACACGGAAAATTAGCTCCGTTCTCTGCCCGAGATACCATATCGCTTTCCTTTTCCTCCTTTTGTTTCTTTACAATTCATCGAACACTTTCATTTTGGACGATTGATAAACGTTCGAGGAAAAACTCTTTCGTTCGGAAAAGCCTTTCCTTCGGAGGGAGAAAAATAGCGTACGGGGGAGGGGGAGGGGGATATCCGCGCGACCCGATCCGTATTCCAAGAACGTAATATCCTTCTTTCTTCTTCTCTTTTCTCTACGAAATAGTCCTCGAAGCCGGGAGAATTCGGGAAGCGAGGAATCGGGAAGGATTGCGAGCTCTCTTCTATCCCTGCAGAGGGAAATGCACGCGCGTATTTATATTTTTCGTGTATACGATAACGTACCCCCTGAACGTACGTGCGACGTATTACGCAGCCGTAGCGACTCCGTAAAACGAGACAACCCGTTGCCGCCGCCGCCGACGCCGCCGCCGCCGCCGCAACGACCGGAGATATTCGAGGAATGTCGACGGGGTCTTCGAGCTTTGTTCGAGCACCTGCGTGTGTGCGTGTTATTAGTGCGTTTCGTGTCGCGCGTTCTCGACCGTGCAGACGATGTAGAACGAGGAGAGGACGTATTGAGACGACAGGACGGAGCGGAAGGTCAAAAAAGTTGAGAGCGAAGATGTCCTTTAGGGAATTGTTCGCGAGCGATCACCCGGTATAAGCCGTAGCGAAGACCACCGGTTTACTCACACACCTGCGTCGAGGTAAGCGTCGAGAGGGAACGGAGAAGGGCTCGGAAGGGGCCGTGTGTCCCGAAGGCACGCGAGGGATACCGTAATAAGATCTTTAGAACCCTTCCTTTCTCGCGAAACAGGTCCTACTGTCCTACTTTCAATATTCCTTTCAGCAGAAAATCAAACAGGTCTAGACCGGATCGGAGAAGAGGCCGTCTACGAATTCTTCAAGAAACTACGACGATCGGCAGCGTCCTTTTACTTTCCCCTCGTGCGCGCGTTCGTACACGTCATCCTTTCTAGAATTTATAGCACGATATATCGCGCGCATAGCGATTATTACTCGTAGACGCGAGATAATGCAATCGATTCTTGCCCTCGCGCATTTTCCCTCGTTATTAACGAATCTTTGCATTTTCCCGATACGACCGAATTATTTCTCCAGAGTCCTCTCGCCTCGCGTATTTCGGTGCTTGCTCTTTGATCCCGAATAAAAAGATTGCGACGGTGGTTTATGCCACGAGTGCCTCGTAATTACGACGTCACGCGCCGTCTGTGCGATTTTCCGTGCGGCACCACTTACAATTAGCGCGATTGCCGACCCGCATAAACGCGTACGCGAGCGTATTTATATACGCGCGTAAGTACGTTATATGTGCGCGCGTCTCTCTCTTTATATATATATATATATACGCGTAGTCACGTAGAGGCACGTTGAATGGTGGAAATTCGCGAAGGACGAGAACGTTTCAAAGGTTCGCGCATAGTTCGCGCGAATGCACGCTCGCGAAGTTTGCCTCACCGTCGTTGGAAAATAGGAACGCTTTGGGTAAGGTGCGTCGTACAAGCATGCATCCTCGTTGCATACTTTTACCCCACCATACTCTAACCGGCTTACGCACACAACTCCGTCTGCACTTGCCACGAACTTTGACATATTTCGAGAGTAATGCAGCTATCGAGTTTCATCGTTTTTGCATCGGCCTAATGGAAGAATGACAACGGTTCGATCTCGATCTTTTCCTTCTTCTTTTTTACGCGTCTTCGTAAAGAGAGAAAATTGTCGGTACGACCGCTCAGGTGCGGCAGAGAGAGAGAGAGAGAGAGGGGGAGAGGTAGTCCATTGGAATCGCGCACTGATTGCGCGTAGATTCATCTTGCGATTGTGTCTCTAATCTGTAATAGAAATCGGCTCGGCTTCGTCCGTGGATATACACTGCGCTATACCAAACAGGGTGATATCTCGTAACCGTTCATTATTCGCATCGATCGAACGCACGCGATTTTCCACGTAATGCCGATTCACGAAAATTTATGGAATTGTCAACGCGAACCGTTATTTATTCGCGTATTGAAACGCATACGTAGTTATCGCGAACGCGTTGCTTTCACAATTTGCTGACCGATAAGATGATTTAATAATGTAATCGTTTTTCTTTTTCGTCATTCCTTCCTTAAAATCAATCGTACAAATCGCACAAATCGCGTCGCATTACGTTCCGTTCTCTTTTGTTTTCACAACGGAATCGCCGAGCGAAATAAATAATAGCCGAATCCGCCAGAGGCTCCAAGCTCGAAACGATCGACGCGTTAACGAGAGGAAGGATAATAAGTCGGCTGCTGCCGGCAAGTCGTTCTCGAACAAACGACGAGATGGTCTCGCGATTAAAGCGACGACTCATTCCTCGCTCAATTAGACGGCCATTAATCATGCCTTCGAATTTCCCTATCGAGAATCGAAGAACGAAAGAAAGAGAGAAAGGACGGAGGAAAGAAGGAACGAAAGAGCTTAACGCGGAGAATCCGCCGCGGATTAATTCCGCTGCCGATATCGACGGGCTTTGCCGACCGACGATAAAAAAGCTTCGTAATCGCGGAGAAAAATTCGACTTTCCCGTACCGTTAGTGTCATTAAACGCGAGAAAGGTGTAGCGTATCGACGCTTTTCTACGCGCTGTCTGTCCGCGCAAACTTCTTTATGGCGATCGTTAAGTTAAGACGTTGAGTCTCGCGCATCGTGTTAACTGACGCGTTTTCAGGAGGCAAAGAGGCCTTTATTTTCGACTCGCCACTACCGTGCCACGCAGTCGCGGTCTTGTATGTTCTATGCATTAGTACAATGACACGAGAACCAGAAGGAGAACGCTTCCGCGAAACCTCTAACGCGCAACCGTAAATAGTTAGATACTCCTATACGATACATGCCTATCGGCTTTCGAAAGCCGTATGAATTAAATCTTGAAATTCGTTCCGAACGTCGAATATATACGTACGATATGCGTGTGCGCGCGCGTACGCGGCGTATAAGGAAAATGCGATAGGCGTGGCGATCGACCGACTCGAAATAAATCGCGAATAGAATATTTTCGTGCTTCCGATGCACTTATTATCGTCGCGTCGAAGGCGCCGGCGCCAAAGTTTGAAGAACGCGGACGGAATTATCTCATCGCGAGTGATTAATCGACGCGTCAAGTGTGTATTGCCGTCGGCGAATTTGAGGGTGGTCCGAATTTCGGACGCATACATTCCAAATGGTAGTGGCACGCGTGATTAATCTAATTGATGGTGGCATCCCGCGTTGTCCCATGCGGCAAGAGCCGTGAAACACGCACGCGCAGGTGCACGAGACATTCGTGCATGAGTTGTGCCCGGCGCTACTGTCTTCATCAATTAACGTTTTGCCATAATCCGTTGCGTCTCTCGCTGGTATCTCACGTACGCGCGACGCCGTACGTTCTTTCTTATCCCCTTCCTCCCGAAAGGAAGTAAACGTAGCTCCTTGAAAAAACTTCATTTTCCTATCGGAGCAAAATCGAAAGGACGTCCGTGCGCGTGCACTCCCAAGGCAAAACTAATTTCTTACGTTTTTTTAAAAGAGCCCTGCCTTGCGCCGTTCAAAGAGAGGAGAACGAAATAAACGTGACTACGCGACAATAACGTCCGAGTCGCAAACTCATTCTCCTCGTAAACGTTTCATAAAGATCGCCCTCCTCGCTCGTCTTCTTTGTAGATAAAAGCTCGTGAATAACATTTTTGTCCTCTCAATGAATCGTTTCATGAGGACGCGTACACCGAGTTATCTTCCTGGCTTTATCGCCAGAAAAAGAAAAGTCGAGAGAAAAGGAGAAAGAGAGAGAAAGAGATTTTACAAGTTTCTGCCTCCGAAATAATCTCGAATAAAACGACGATCAACCGACTAACGTTTACAACGCGAAAACAATCGCTCCGCATCGTTTCTTTGCGAGAACTACGACGTTTTCCGTCGTACGGCGTCGTTCCTATTCTCCTCGTTTCGATTCGTATTGTTCTCTGCTAGAAAATAAATATTTAACTTAAACTTTCTAGCCGTTTACCGTCTATCAAAGGAGTCGCTAGAAAACGATGAGACGCGAAAACACTTTTACCGCGCTTTCCAAAGTCATTCTTCCTAATGAGGAAAATAAAGCGACACGAGTCGAACTCTTTGACATCGGCAAAGCCGAGTCGATCGGCAAACGCGAAAGGTGTTAGAACCTAGATATCCTGCGTACACGTATATCCGATGGAACTTTCCAAAAATCATTTATTTAATCGACCACGTGGAAAAACGAGTTTCTCTTCTCGTTACACGCTTAGGAGGCGATATCGTTATATCGGAATAATTAAAAACGGCTACTCCTATAAAGTCTGAAAAGTATGTACGCTGGAATTTACGTCGGAACGACGCGTGATATTCTCCAGATAGTTTTCGAACTATGCTTCTCTTTCTCTCGCGCGCGCACGGTTGTTCGAACGTAGATAAGCGTTCCGGGTATCTATAAATTATTTTCTGTTCGATGTGATTCGTTTCATAAAATGCCACATTGTCTAAAAACTTGATATCTCTCGGGCTCTCTTACACGGACTCGTATAGAAGAACGAATCGACGTAGTTTCGAAGAAAAGTTATTGATTCCATCCGGCGCAACGAAAAACTCAATCGCGATCGCTGTCCAAGAAACTTTTGTCAGCGAAACGAAAGAGTGATTAGTGTTTTGGCGGAGGCCCAAACTAATCGTTCTATGCTCCGCCCGTTGAATAAGTCCGAGAGTTCGTTCGACCGCTAATTGCCGTCGTATTCTTTTTTCTCTCTCTTCGTCCTCACTTATGCGGCTAATAGATTTACAGGCTCGCGCGAACAATGTTTGTCCTTTGCATAATCTTTGTTGGCGGAACTATGTAAATTATTCTCTTAGCTTTTAAACGAATTCCAGTCGTGTTTATCTCGACGCGCGCGCGTGCGTGTGCGTGCGTGCGCGTGTGCGTATTATTACATAATCCACGGGCGGACTAGAAAAATCAAAGTGGTCGCGGCGAAACGAGTCTCGATTATCGATTTCGATTAAAATCTTAATTGATACGCTCGCGATTGAAAGAGTTCACGTAATTATCGGGCGTGTAACGTTTATAAATTACATAAAACCCTCGCGACGATAATCGTCCAGTACGCGAATAGAAATGTAATCGAATTTGGCTTACTTATTCGATGTAACGTTAACGATCGATATTAGCGTTCAAATCGAACGAGTCACGTATCGAGCAGAATCGAAATTTTTGAGCGAACTCGTGCCACGTGCAACGAGTCTACGTCAAAGTCCGCTAGTGTACGCACACGAAAGTGTACGCACTAATGGAAACGACAAATACTTCCCTACAAAGAGAAGGTGCCGACTCTCTTTAACGATGCTGGAAGCGTAATCGAGGTCTCCTTGGTGTTCTAAAACGACGTATTTTGCGTCGATCTTCCGAGAAGTCCTTGTGGAATCCATATGTTCGCAGGACAGACCGGACAAAGGAAGCGCACGAAAATCGGTTTTATATTTTTTCGAACAGAACGAAGACTCGTTGTCAAGAAAAAAAAAAAAAAAAAAATCGTCCGACCTAACAATTTTGCCAATATTATTTAATTATCAACATTTCCCTTCGAGCGTTTCAAGAAAAAAAAAAAAAAGGCAAGAAATGAAAACAAACACGAACGAACGAATCGTAATATTTCCTCGCGACGTAGGTCGATTTATTTTCAAGAATACACACACGAGAGTCCAAGAGAAGTCGAAATCGGGCGACTCGGTTCTTATATCTCGATTCGTAGGGACTGTTCCTGACGGTCGTTGTTCGGCAAACTGCGCGAACGAGGCAACGTACCCGTGATCCATTTATCTCTGACCAGGCCAGGAGGAACCGCCCGAAAGTACAAAGCCACGAATTGCCGTCCTACCGGTGGTGCTCCATATATATATATATACGTATATATATATACATAGGGAAGAGCTTACTCTCGCCAAGTTACACTTCTATTATATACGAAAATTTCATTGAAATATGTTACGCTATTGCATATTCCATGGGTTCCGATTACATTGGAATACGTTCGATATGAGTCTATAATCCGATTCTAGATTTAGTACCGAGTATTAAAACAATAATATTTCTGTCATAATTAGAAAGCGTTCTCTCTCTCTCTCTCTCTCTCTCTACTCCCCGCAATATCTCTATTTCCGTCTCTCTTTCCCTCTAAAATTAAATCGATGATCCGTGAATTACAACACCCGACCTATGTTACGATTAGCAAGATAGATCTCGTTTATTTTTTCAATGCTTAAAATACGTACCGGATCCGTGTTAAAGTACGAGGAATATCGGATGGTTGGAAAGAAGCAGGACTCGATTATTTTCCTTAGACGTTCCACGAAACGTTTGTCTTTAGTTGGCACGTCTAATCGCTCGTGGTACGAAGATTCAGGATCCGTTGGTTCCTTTCGACTCTCTCAAATTTATTTTCACAAAAAGTACGACTTTCCTCTATCTCTCTTTCTCCCTCTTTCTCTTTTCCTCTTTCGTCGATATCCCTTTCTTCGAGGTTCTCCAGATATAAAGGAACTTTGGTGTCGGGGATCGATTTATTACGAAACTTCCTCTTATTATTTTCTCCTCTCTCCCCGTTTTCTCTTAGATAAGATAAGAAAAATAGCGTTGTCGTTCTTACTACGATTGATAGTTGCAACTCGTTATCCTCATCGTGAGACACCCTTTGCCCCGAGATACGTACCTTCGACCGGGTCGCCGGTAGGATATTCGAATAATTTTTCTAACTTTAACTCGTCACGCTTAATTACTCCGTAGTAGATAGGGAAAATGCTTTTTTTTTCTTTTTTCCTTTTACAAAGGTCTTTCTGTAATCGACGAGGTTAGCGATTCCATGTAAAAGGTATAAAAAAAAAGATGTAAGTAAAAAATGTAGAACAAAGCGTTGTCGCGCGACGCTTTGTTTTTACGCGAAAATAAAATTTGCGAATAATGAGAACGCGCGTAACCGAGCGAATACATGGAAGCAATTTTCTCGAAAACAAAGCTTCGGACGAAACGATTTTATATTGCGTTTGTTACTTCTCTCTCTCTCTTTCTTCATACGGCGGAGTAATATGGCAGAGACCTTCATTGTTGCGCAACCAGTTACACGAGATATTTCAAAATTCACGTCCTCCCCTTCTTTCGAAATCAGTTTGTTGCCTTTTTACGAGCTCGATTTCTTTCGACGATCCCAAAGCTCGCGTACTCCTTTTACGGAGCGTATACACGGTGACGCGATCGATGAAGGAAAGTGAGCGGTAATGAGGTAAGAGATATATCGTATATAACGTCTACGATACGATATAGACGTCTCTCTTTGTAAATACGTAGGCACATAGATGGACGTTAGATGTACTAATCGGAAACGTAGAACGGCGCTAATGCAGCTCACGTTGCTAGTACGGATGTCACATCTCGTTACCATCGCCGCACTCCTGCGCCTATACGTCGACGAAACTGTTGGACGAGACCGTGGACGATGAGCGAGCGCCGTTCCTATTCCGGCTGGTGGGATTTTGGAAACCGCACGAGTTCATCGATCTTTCCTACGATCGCAGAAACCTTCGAGAGTTAAAGGAGAATTTACGTCGTCGGTATCTCGTTAGCAGTAGCAGTAGCAGCTGCCGACAATGCGCGTGATCGTAACTCGTTGCCGGGATTTAATCATTTCTCGTGGGCGTACCTTAACTTTGCGCTGATTAAAGTACAAATCATATAGGTACGTATGTACGTTCGTAGTCCGTAAAAACTCGTCGATTTTCTCGAATGCACCGTCGTTCGTCGTTCGCCTTTTAGTCCCACGTGGCTTTAACGCAGAGTTTTTCAAAGAATAGATTTTGGATTTGTTTAGTGACATTTCCAAGTACTTAACGGTCGTTCGGCTCGACTCGGTTTGTATGAACTTGCGGGGAGTACAGTGGCCGAGCGAAAGAGGTTTATTGCCGAGCTAATACGATTTTACTTGTTCTAAACTCGTTCCGAATATAGATCTCCCGGAAGCGTTCGCGCACGAATTCTGGAGAGGGGCTATCTTATCGAATTCAATGGGACGAACTAATTGGGAAATGGCGTCCGCTTAAACGAGCAGGTTTCTTGTAATTCAAGGGATTAGAGAAAGTCCTTTGGCGGGTTCGAAGGGAGGACACGAAAGAAAAAAAGAAGAAGGAAAGGTGTGCCGACGAGGTAGAGTAAAGAAAAATTGGCGGCGAAAAGATTTCAACGGATAACACGCAATGGGATAGCGAATGAAATTCTCTCGCGTATATTACGCTTATCTCGACGTTCCAATTCGATCAATGAACGCAGTGGCGATGTAGGTAATGAAATCGTGAATTAACCAGCGTATCGATACGCGAACGTAATATCGGCTATATCGACGGGGATGAGGAGTTTTCAATGTAACTCGAAACATCGTTCGGCTTTTACATCTTACGAGCAACGTGCTCGCTATGCGATATTCGCAGAAAGCTCGTAAACTAGCTGGTATAAACGATGCGTTACGATGTGCGTACCTTTCAAACGAAGTCCACGCGAGCTTAAGTACGAAGAGCGAGGGAGAGTGAGAGAGAGAGGGAGAGAGAGAGAGAGAGAGAGTCATCGAACCCTAAGAGTTATTTTACGAGACGCGTCCGTCTTTCTCAGCGGGCGATCGAGATCCGCAACGCGAGTCGAAATCGTTTACGAAAATAACTGGGACGAGTTTATTAATCTTTTCTCGACTTTCTTTCCTTCTTCTTCCTTTTTTCTTCTCCTCCGTTCGTTGGCTCACTCGTCGAGCTTATCGCGAAGTAGATTTAATTTTTAAACGATAAAAGAGAGCGGCACTAGCTTCTTCTCGATCGCCCTATTTGCCGAAAACACCTGCCTTCCATCCGAGGATCCCATCTGGTAGCCGCGGTAATGTTGCCGGTACTTCTCTAGCTACCGAGTTTACCAGCCAGCCGAGTTAATTTATCGTCGAGTCGGGTTCGTAAGGGAGACGCATTAACGAGAAGACCGAGGGATTTTGTGTAGGACGTCATGGGAACGTCGATGTAACGTGACGCTTTTACTATGACCCACTTTCGAGTAACGTAGAAAAAAATCGGAGAACTCGAATCGACGTTGCTGCGCCTAAACGATATCCAACGGAAAGGGCTCGATTGGAAGACGCGTAACGCGCGATCGCGCTCTCGAGACCTCCTCCGAGATCGAGGAACGGACAACTCGTTTCGCTCGTGACTCATGGGATTGGCGAGATTCGCGGAACGAGAGTTATCTCGAATATTCGAGCATTATTCTCCGAGTAGGACGCTCTCTTGTACGAGTACGTACGTACGTTCTTGGAGGATCGGAGAATGCAAGTCGAGGGAGTATGAATCACGCGCACTTAACGTTGGCACGGATCAGCTCGGCTGCATCGTTGCAACAAGTGCGTCGCGAGCTGTTCCACGCCGCCTTGCAGTCTCGTCGATGCAGACAGTACGGCGCTCGTACCGTCTCGCTGCTTTCCAACTTCTGCTTCCTGCCGATGCACTCTCTCCTCGAAGACCGTTTTACCTCTCTTCTCTCCTCGCATAGCGATTTACGACGCGTTCCAACTTTTTCTCGCTGGTCGGATCCGTGTAAAGGTCGATGGATCTTTTTAATCGTATATCTCCTCGTCCGCTATATCCCCCCAGGCCTCGGTAAATAACTGTCCTTTTATCCTCGCTATATATCTCGCTACGACTCGCGATGTTCGAGAACGCGTTAGGTTTTTCTCTGGTCGATTACGAAACGATCGATCCAAGATCGCCGAAGGCGAACGGTACGTTACGCTTTAATCGAACCCCATTGCCATTTCGTCGGGAGAGACACGCGTTCGAGGTGGTCGATCGAAACGAATTGTTTCCTCTCCGATTTTTATTCTTCGCTTTGCGTAACGAGCTTCTCGACGCGAGAACGTTCCGACGAGCGCGACTTGATCGTTGCTAAAAAATTTGTCTCGCGATCGTTACGTACAGTGCGGCGATCCGACGGAGAGCTCCTCTTCGCTCGTCGACGCCGATTGCAGGCGTTGGTATTGTTTGAGGATCGAGCCGAGGCGGCATTTATCGCGGAGCCCTTTTCTCGAGGACGGGCACTGGGCCGGATCTACAGGGGAGAGCTCCCACAAAAGGCTGCTGGAATTGCTCGTCTCCATGGCGTCGCGATAAATGACGTCGTCCCAATTAAAAATCCGTCCCTTTTTATTTGTTTTCTTCTCCCCCTTTTTTCCTTTCCTCTTCTTACTTCTTCCTTTTTATTTTTATTTTTTGTCATTTCGTCTATTTCTCCTCTTTCTCTTTCTTCTTTTTTTCCAACGCGTACCTTTTTATCCCCATCGGATAAGTTCGTCAGGCTGGCCGAGCTTCTCTCTTTCGAAGGTACGAACGAGGAGAAAAAGGAGGAGCCACGAAAGACGAAAGACAAACGCACCTCGGGGGATATATTTAACGTTCGTTTTAAAGACCGGTCTCGCGTTCAAAAAAATCTTTCCTCTTTCATCGTTCGATAAAAAATCCTTTTTTTCGCCTTTCCTATTAATTGTACAGTCACCGTTGGAGAACGGTCCTCCAACGAGAAGCGTGGATGTGCGCGATATTATTCGTTTGAACGTTTCACCGGAAAACGAATATCAACGACGAAGTTTCCTCTCTCATAAATTCGTACGCGCGACGCGACACATTGACACATTATGTACGTCGTCGTATCCTCGTCGCGACGCATCATCGGGTTATATTTCAAATCGGTCGCCGATATTTCGAGCGGAACGTCGCCGAGGAACGTCGGCCGGTCGCCCGATGGATACCTGTTCGGTGGACATCGTCACTCGCCAGGCCTCGAGGTCCTTGCTAGTTCCACTTCTGGATACTTTTCTCCTCCGTCCTACGCCCGTCCTATCTTTTCTTTATTATCCTTAATTCTGATGCAAGGAAAAAAGAAGGGAAAGGAGAAAGAGGAGGAGAACCGTTCCTACGACGGTCCAAAGTATTCTCGAGCTCGAGCTAATTAGTAACCATTATCTCAATACCGACCGCGCAATTAATTACGACCCGTTGGGAAGCTTGTTAAGCTTCCTCCCCGCCGATACTTTTACCCATCTCTCTTTCCCTCCTTCTCCTTTATCTCTTCTCTCGTAAGACAAATCGTCTTACGCATTGCACATTTGACGTTTAAACGGTAATATTAAATCTCAAATTGATAAAATTGCTTTGCCCTTTAACGTCGAGAGAGAATCTCGGGGTCTTTTGTGTTTCCTGGAGGGAGAGAGGAAAGAAGCAACG
Source organism: Vespula vulgaris (assembly GCF_905475345.1). Taxonomy (NCBI): domain Eukaryota; kingdom Metazoa; phylum Arthropoda; class Insecta; order Hymenoptera; family Vespidae; genus Vespula; species Vespula vulgaris. The sequence goes on along the minus strand of NC_066600.1, from coordinate 274,323 downwards.
ACCGCGAGCAGGGCGGTCTACCACTTTATGGCAATCTCGACTCCTCGTAGTAGGAGTCCTTGAAACGAGTCGGACACGTCGCGTCGTTCCGGTTCGTCACGCATATTCTCGATACCTTCTCGTCTCCTTATAGAGTTGGAAATACGCGCGGTAGCGTCAAAGCACCCACCGCCAAAATTGTACGAGCCTCTAAAGATCTTTAGAATTTCGGCGTAATATTGGTTTTGACGACGTCGCCTGTCGTCCAAATATTCCTTCGGTACGCTCTACGTCGAAACTAGCGTGTCTCCGAAAGAAACGGTCCCGGTTCTTCTTCTCGTTGTCGGAAGAATCGGATTATATAAAAGTAGACGGCGTGAATTGCAGCGGCAACGTCCTTTTTACCGAGAGACCCATAATCCTCCCATGGGTACGTTCTCAACGCGGTATATAAGCGTCATACGTGTAACGCCATACATGGGACACCCTGATACATATACGTACACGTATCTCCCATACATATCTATGTGGGACAAGCCGGATTCCGGTGTTGCGCTTAAGAGGATGAGAGCCACCGTTCGAAACAATCCGACTAATTTCCACGAGCCTCTACGATCGGCCAAGGATCGAGAGAATAAGGAGAAGACGGTCGTGGCACGTCTCTCGTCGGGGAGGGGAAGAGATAGATGGATAATCCTCCGAACCACTCGAGATGCCATCGTCCTTTCCTCCTTCTCCTCTCGTTTCGTCCTCGCTCGAATACGAGAACGTGGCTAGCGTGCTGGCACGGCTACTTCGTCGCTGGATCTCTGATTCGCGATAACGAATGGATCGTGCGATTATACTCGAGCTTAATTAACCGGATCATACGTGGCGCGTACGGCTCTGGGAGGAAAGCTTTGAAAAAAGAAAGAAAAAAAAGGGCGAAGCGGAACAAAACAATTTTTTCTAAAACAGGAAGCAGTTTGTCTATTCTTATCGCACTACCGCATTTGATATTATCCTCTAGATGAGCGTTATCGAGGAAAGCGCATTCGCACGTTCGTCCATTCGTTCATTCATTGGGCTTTACGTAAGAGAGCAGCTCGATCTGGAATTGAATTTCCGGTGTAACGGATCAACAGTGGCTTTGACCGCCCTTCAATTGCAATAGGAACTCGCGGCTCGTATGACAGCCGCAAACGAGTCGCGTCCGTTTTCTCAATATTTGCCGTCATCGCGGAAAGAAAAAAGTGAACTCGCGCGAATGAAGATTAATGGGATTACAGATGTCCCGTTTTCCGTTTCTCCGGCATTGGATCGAAATTTTCTTCTCTCGCGAACTCGAGTTCGCGCTTTCCACTCTCACGAGAGTCGTCCTTTTCGTCCTTTATCAGGGCTTAAATATTTGTACGACTTTCGCGCTCTTACTCGCCCCTATTCCTTTCGCCTTTCCTCTCTCGCACCTTCGAAGAACCTACCGTGAATTTTAAATTCGCGACGAGAAACGCGCGAAAAAAAGGAAGAGAGAAACAAAAACCGTAAAAGGAAAATTCTCGTGCGATTCCGGTGCCGTAGCAATTTTTCTTACTTTTTCTTTCCTGTTTTTCTTTTTTCTTTTACCCCCCCCCCCTTTAGATTTGCGCTTAATATCGTCTCGTTAATCCTCGAAGAAATATTTCTCGCGCGGAAATTCTCGACGTGGGACGACGAAAAAAAAAAAAGAAGAAGAACAAAAGAAAAATCGTAGCCTTTCTTTCTCGTCGTCGTAAATTTTCGAAATTTATATTTCCATTTGGTATCATCGCCTTTCCGATTACTCTTTTCTACGTTCGTCGAACGTTCCTTATATATCTAGATACGTGATTACGTAAATCCTCCGTCGTAGATCATTCAGCGTGAAAGTTTGGATTAGGATAAGTATCTATCCTCGGGAAGAGGACATCCTTCTGAAATTCCATCGGTCCGGTACTCGCGTGGGATCTTGAAGTGCAAAATACACATTTGTCCCTATTACAGTTACGGCCTCGAGCGACTCCACGGTCTGGAGTGGCGTTCTTAAAGCGCACTTTACATGCACTCGCGTATAGTAACGTTCCTGAAGATCCCGTCGAGCGGATGTTGCTCACTCGTGGATTCTTCTTTGGGCCACTTTCGTATTCGAACTTACTCCCCTGGATACTTTCGTGAAGGCATCGTACGCTACTTCTCCCCCGAGGCCTCTTAGCTTTTTCCGGTACTACGTCAAACAAGATAACACTAAAATACGTATTTCATAACCGAGAGTACGTGTTCGCTTACCGAAGCCGCTTTTACGTTACTTTCGGTCTCACGATATACGATAGAAAGTCGTCGTCGTCGTAGAATTTTTAAAACGTGCGCAAAGACGAGTTTGAAATTTTTCTGCCGGCCGTATCGCGAATTCTCTTCTTCGTCTTGAATCGATCCATCGAGGAGCAATAAAATTTGTATCGATAATACAGCGTATACTTCGTAATTAGAAACGTAATCGACGAAGAAAGAAAAGAATTCGCCGCGCTGCCTGACTCACGATCTTTTTTTCGTCCTTCGTGAAATATGTGACAGGGTCAACTACGGAGTGTATGAATTATTTTGGCCTTAATGCGTTCGGAGGTTGGCGCCTCTTTCTCTTGGACGCATTGTCTGGGACGTTGGTACACGAGTGCGAGAAAAAAAGAAAACAAAAAAGAAAACGAAACGAAAAAGAGACGGAGTAATTTTGGATCGCGCGGACGAACGAGTGTTTACGGAGATATTTACGTAAGTAAGTACACGTCGTATCGAGAATTGCGTTACGTCATCGCGTAGCATCGATCCGACGACGTTCGATCGAGAATTTTCACCGAAGCTTTGTTTTGGTTCGAACGAAGCTTTGTCGGTTCGTATCGGTGAGTAAGACAAGGACGAAGGGTGAGGCGAACGTGACGGAACAGTTTTCGAAGAGACGCGAAGTCGTTAGGACGCACGCCGAGACGCGTACTTGGTCGCCTCTTGGTAAGTTTTATATCGAACTTTAACGAATCTTCCGTTCGAAAACGTTATACGCGCGCTTACGAGCGCATACACGAGAAGCTCCCAGTCGCGTTTCGACGATAGACTTTGTTCCTTCTTTCGAGCGGCCGCGAAAGTCGATGCTTTCACTTACCTCTGAGTCGAAGCAACCCCTTAAGCGAGCTGCTCCGTAGCTCTTACGCGTTAACGCGTTTAAGAAAGTTTTCGTCCGGACGGCACCTCGTCCCCTAAAAATACATTTATCGGACGCAAATAGCACGGTAAAAGCCGGATGCTCCCACGTCGTCGTTGCCGAAACGGTAGCGATAATAAAATTTGACCATTTAACGGGTGACGTGGTTAACGCGATTACGCTCGAGTAATCGACGGCGCCTTGTAGAAACGCGACTTGGGAAAATACTGCAAGAGATTATTATTATTATATAGGGAAGGGAAAAAGGAACGATGAAGTTTGAAGAAACCAAAGCAAGCACTTGGCATCGTCGATGAGATATCAAAATCGCATACCATTAAACGATCGTCGACTCGTACGAGAGTAAGCAGAGCGTCACTCGATCAGCATAACATTAGAGCGACGAGGCTGTCGTCGTCTATCGGAATTATCTAGAGCGCCGGCTCTATTATAAACGAACTTATCGTACGTTCTAAAAGTTCTCGGTAGAGACAAGAGATATACCGGAAGCGGGACGATTTCCTTTCCTACTGTGTCGCGAAAGCGACACGCGCTAATTGTGCGTCGCGTTTATCGAGTTTCTTCGATCCGACTCGAGGCAAGTTTCGAGGAACTCGTCCTTTTTCCGTCTCGAGAAATTTCCTTGAAATTTCTCTTCGGAAGAATCGCGAACGATTAGACACGCGTATGCGAGAGAGTCGAGATCGTTTCATTCCTCGTTTCGTTCGCACGAATTTCGTACAGCTGCTGCGAGTAATTTCTCTCTCTCTCTCGCTCTCGCTCCCTTCGCTCGGAGCTATCCTTTATGAGGAATTATTTGCACTGGTTGACGCTAATTTTCGCGCGTCGGCGGTTAATACGACGGGTAAATACGTTCGCCGTGATAATCTTTTTCTCTTTTTTCTTTCTCTCCTTCTCCGCTTCTTTTTCCTTTTCCGTCGTCGAGCCTGCGGCTTGCTTTTCGACGAACGGACGCAAGGATACGTCGTCGACTCGTCGATTACTCGTCGACTCGAGAGCGGAATTAATCTCGCTGACTCGATTTACGCTCTTTGGCTCGACACAGAGAAGGCGCCCGTTTACCGAGCAACGAATTGCTTCGAAAATAACGAGCTTTAAAGTAAACTCGAAGGGAGGAGATGGTTATTGGTATACATGTGCTCGATCGATGATGACATCGATCGTAGAGATCGAGGGACGTGACATAACGGGTGTGTAACGCGTCAGTCGTCATCTCTCGAGGCGAATATAATCGATAATTCATTCCACCGGGCATCGAGTCACGTTTCTATCGGTCGTGTATGCAAAGCTTCGTATTCGCGCGTTCTCGCGTCTCCGTCATCGTCCGATCGACGAGTCGATTCGAGATCCCTCGAGAAATTTGATCGGAACACCGGAAGCGCCGCGTTATCGTTTCCAACAAATTCCCCGTTTACTCGCCACCGACTCTTCCTCGCACGTTTAACGCGACGAAGTATCCTGTACGACTCGACGCGTAGGCACGCGCGCAAGAGCGGAAAGGGTTAAGCGTTAATGAGATATATATAATAATTATGCTAATCCAGCGCCGACAACGAATGCGGACTAGGAAGCGGAACTTTTGTTCCAAGAAGTTTCGAGTCGAGGAAGTTTCTGTATTCGCGCCACGTACGTTATAACGAAATAAAAATAAGCACGAGAGTCTCGCACGATTGCGTCACTCGATCTCGGTGGTACGCACGTATGTACGGACAAACGCGTGTAGAGGCAGACGCGCGCACACACACACACACGCGCGGCACGCAGGGCGTCGAATACAAAACCTATGATCCAACGAGCCTCAAAAATTCTTCGACCTCCAGTGCGAGCGCGCGTGTCTGCCGGCCAAGTGCTCGAGGAAGAGCCGTACAAAGAGTAACTTGAAAAGCACGTTGAATGCGGGTGGTCGATCGCGTCCCTGAGAGAAAGAGAGAAAGAAACGCGCCTTCCAAATCGTTGCGTCGAACCAAGCGCGAGGACCGAACGAACTCTTGGAGTTTGAAAGTATAGTGCTTCGTTATATCTCGCTTATCGTCGTATCGTTGCGATTTCTGAAGCAATTTCCTTCGGAGATTCCGTACTTGTTCCCGCGCGGTCAAAGTCGTTCGCGAATCGACGCGACGAAACTTTCGAGAGGAGTTTAACGATTTCTTTCCACTTCCGTAAGAATAAAGTAATAACCGTTTAAAAATGGGGGGAAAAAGCGTGGATTTATTGAGCATTTATTCGCCTGGCGCTGCGTGGGCGACGATACCAACATCTTTCCGTTGAGATAGGCACCACATCCCGGATGCTAAAACGATAACATCTCTTCCTCCACATTTCCTCGCGCCTGCGTTTACATTCGCGCGCAAGCAGGCAGACACGCGCGCACACGTGTCCTTAAAATTTTCCTTCCAATTTTTCCCGTGGCCTACATTCGCCCGTTTGCCACGGTCGTACGGCCAAGTTAAAACGTCGAGCAATCCTTCTTCGTATCGGTCCGAAATCGATCGGAGGAGCGCGGCTTTCTCTGAGATCGTTCGTTACTCGTCGACGTTACCACGCTCGGGCTCGCCCATCGCGTTTACGGCGCGAGTTCCATCCGGGGTAGGTCGTGGTTAATATCGAGTCAGGGCGCGCCGGCAATCTTCGTACCGATATCTCTTTCCTAGCGAGGAACTCCGCTAAACGATCGCGTTGTTCGTTTCTGGTCCGGTTCTCCATGCGAAACGACTTTTGTTAAAAGCGTCAAAAGCGTCCATTCTTCTATCGAGAGTCGTAAGGGAGAGCGATCGGCTGTAAAGTCGTACGACCGTATTTTACAAGGAGGCGCGGATAATAATTTCCTCGAAAAGCGCGAAGAATCGTCGCTCGTCGAAACGGTCGCCGATTCGCGAAGGGCTTTTAATTAAACGAAAGGGCCGGCCGTGCGCGAGGCAGAAGAGACAAACTATCGCGTCGTATCGTTTGTATCGTCGTTCTCGTGACTGTTTGTGAACGCGACGGGTCAACGAGCCCGCAAAGCTTGCTCCGTTCTAAATGGCCGAAGTAGCGCGAGATGCTCCGATTGCTAGTGACAGCTAGTAGACGTAAACCCGCCCGGATCGTAGCTAACGCACTGCTAGCGGCAGATCCAGATCCCAATGAAAGCTTTCGCGTCGTCCCGATTACGTGAGCCATCCGTCGGCCATCTTTCCCGACGTTTGATCGTTGGATGTTACGAGAAGAGAGAGAGAGAGAGAGAGAGACAGAATTTGCGTCACTCCTCGCGAAAGGAGGAAGAGCGATTTTATCGGAGCCAACGAAATGATCGGTCCCTTAACGTTTCGTATCCAACGCGTACGTATCGATCGTACATATCGTGTAAAATATCGTTCCTTTGTTTTCCCCGGGGAAGGGAACGCTTTGAAAGCATCGAAAGAGAAAAAGAGCGTCTAGAAGAAATCGTCCTATTTTCTGAGAAAACCTTTTAAGGTTACTCCCGGAGGAGCAGAGCCCACTAAATTCGTGATCTGAATGAAAGTCAACGAAGGCGGCTGAGCGGACCCTTCGGTAGCGAAGGAATTCAAAAAAGAGCAGGAAAAAACGTTAGATGACTGCGCGGTCCTTCGAAGGGAAGATTCTACGGGCATGCAAGCCGACTGAATCTCGGTGGTAAACCCGCTGCTAGACAGGCTTCCAGTCAATTAGCTCGCGGTAGAGACAAAAGGTTCGCCGACCGTTCGCCCGCTTTTTTCGCCATAATCTCGGCATTGTTTCCAACATGGACTCTTCGCTTCTACGCATATACGTATAATAAGCAGCGTTAATATCGAAGCACGAACTTATCGAAATTTGAAAATTCGAGCTGGACGTTGCGCTAGCTTTTCGAAATCGTCTTCTCGTCGATCGAGAACTTTGAAGAAGAATATAGCGTCGAGTAACGGTTTGTTGTTTCGTGGTCGAAAATCGGCCGCTCGAGCGACGGCTATTAGCTTGGCCGTAGAAAAGAAGAGGCAGAGAGAAAGAGAGACGCCAACTTATCTGCGGCAAACCTTAGGCATAAAAGTTTTCTTGGCTGTGTGTGTGTGTATGCGCGAGAGACAAAAAGAACGTGCCTTCGGTGGTATTTCAAAGAGACCAAGGAATAAGGATGGATGGGTGAAAATGGAAGGTTTCATCAGCCGGAGTAGGATTGAATGGAGCTGCCGGAAAGAGAGACAGAGGGAAAGGAGAGAAAAAAAGGGAGGGAGAAGGAGAGGAAGAGTTAGCGAGAGAGAGAGAGAGAGAGTATAGACGCGCGCGCAAACAAGAGAAGAAGGGGTAAAGGGTGGTAGAGAAGAAGCGGGAGAAGTTCCTCCGCTTGGTCTGCTTTCGTGAAAACGTCGAGCTTCGCAATCGGTTCCTTTGTCTGGTTTTGCAAAGAGAGAGGACTTCCCTAGCGGTCTTCGACGTTCTTCATTCATTTCTCTCTCTCTCTCTCTCTCTCTCTCTCTCTCTCGCCTCATCGCTGATACGTATCATAAGCGATACCGAACAACGCGCGTCTTCGTTAATTAGTCCATTCGCGATTATTAGGACGACTCTCTAGTCGCTTCGTTCGTAAAAGATCTTTCTTATCCCTCCTACGTCCATTTCGTAGGAGAAACAAAATGCAACTCGTTGGGATTATTAAGGAATCGGGTAGGCGTTTTCCACGCCGAACGATTAATCGCATGTTAGAAACGGGCTTCTGCCGAGCTCCGTAAGTCGTCGATGCGCGAGCGAACGAACTTTGGATCGGCGTGGCACCGGCAGATTTCTTACGCCGTGAAAATTATAGTACTCGGTTCGGTAGAAACCGATTTCGATGGTTTCGCCGAGTCCTTGTTCGTCTCGACGCTTCTCGTTGGATCTCGGGTTTCGTCTCTCTCTCTCTCTCTCTCTCTCTGCCCTTTATATCTTTCGATGTTACGATCGTCGTCGTCGAGGTCGAAAGAACGAAGGGAGGAATTTTAAGAGCGTCGTCCTCGCGTCTTGCGAAACGTCGATCATATCGGGAATGCACTTTTAACGGTACTTACGTTAATAGCGGGGGACTCTCGCGCTCTTGGCAAATGCAGGACGACGTTTGGATTTCGGTGCACAAAGAATGGCTGCCGAAAGAGGCCGGTTTTGCAAGCATTATGAACCTCTATCTCTCTCTCTCGGTCGGTCGCTCGCTCGCTCGGTCATAGGGCTTGGCACATTCCCAGGAATCGATCTGACTAGATGCTCTTTCGGATAACCGGCTAATGTCGAGGTTTACGCTCCTTTTCAACGTCGAATGGGACGGTAATCTTCGAGACGATACCTCGCGGTTATACGGTACGTCCGAATCGAGTAATTGGATATCGAATTCTATAACCGTGTTATGAGCGATAACGAAACGTGAGAAGTTAATAAGGATACGCGGCGAACGACTTCATCTCGAGGTCGCGTCGCGCCGACGAAATTTCGAATTTTAAACTCATCCACGAGGTAGAGATCACAAAGGCCCTACCGATTGAAATCGTTCGCTTTACGTCGATAAGGAAGGGAAAGAATTATTAGTTTCTACTCGCAGCTAAACGCGTTTCGCTTTAAAGGCAATAGAGTAATTCGAATACAGACGTACGCATTAGGTGCTTGGCATTTTTTTTAAGGTGAAATAAGAGCCGCGTGCGTCTTGACCTCCTTGTTTTGATCCCGCGAACGACGACGAGTGCGCTCGTTCGTTCATTTTCAAAGGACTCTAACGAACCTCGAGCACCATTAAAAGAAATTTCCGCGGTTAGGCCCCCTAAATTGCTAGAAGCGAGCAGCGAGCAGCGAGCGGCCGGCGTTAATGGAAATCCACGGAGAAATTCGTAGAGGATTTTGTAAATCGCGCGATATATCGGCCGATGTAAAATTCGTCGTAAAATTCGTCGTAAAATTCGTCGTAAAATTCGTCCGGGAGAAAGAAGAGATGTAAAAGATAATGCGTTTACGCGGGTTAAGAGGCGTCCCACGACGAATCGAAAAACATCGCACGCGCGTCCCGCGAGAGCCTTCTTCGGCATAGAGCAATTTCAGATAATCTCGGAGTTAAGAGAGAAGAAAGAAAACGCGATCGATCTCTCGCGCGTGCATTCGCCAAAATTATACGGTTCGATTCGCGAACGGATTATTATCCTCGTTAAGGGTGCGAGCTCTCGTACGCTCGCAATCCGTTCGATCTCGTAAGGAAAGGGAAAGAGCACGAGCCAACCAATCGTCGAAGGAAAAACGAAGGGAACGTTTTCCTCGAACGATCGCCGACGTCGTCCGACGTGGTGCGTCTACGTGCACGTAGGCGCGCGCGAGGGTGACAGGAAACGAACGGACGTAGGAACGTCCGATCGGAGTGCAATGCCGTGTTCGTCGGTCGATCGGTCAAGGCATACGGGATACGTATGCCCTCGGTGGATCGAACGAATCCTTGATCCTTTATACGAAAGGGAAAAGAAGGAAAACCGGACGAGACTCCTCGTAAAAGCGAATTTTCATTATCGTCGAAGGTTATTCTCTGCGGGAACAATCCCTGATAAAGATTCTCCCGTCGATATTCGATAATGATTTAAGCTTGGCCATTTATTTTTGAAACGATCGTAATTACGGGGACACGGTACGGCTATCTATTCCACGGACACGAGTACATCGGATGGGAGGTGCACACGTTGGGAAGTTGATGCACGAACCTCGAATTCCTGCCGGTATCGAGTATTCGAACATAATCCGATAATATTCGTGGCTCGAGTTTCATACCCGTCGCGTTCCTATCCGCGAAATCGCGTGACCTCGCCTAGAATATTTTTCCTTCTTTCTTTTCTCTCGAAGAGTTTTCTTTTTCCGAGGACGGATCGATTTTTGATCCCTCGAAGGTCGATGCTTCGAGAGGGACGTTTTTCGAGGGAAAAGTCTTCGGAGAGAAAGGACTGACTACTGCGCGCCGTTTAATAGGTAATTAACCGAGAGTAATGGAAATCGATAATCCATTGATCGAACCGAGGAGGCACATCCCTTTGAAGGGATGCTAATTGATTCATGAATATTTATGTCTGACGAATTAGCAACGTTGCGGAACGTGGAGCTCGGGTAACTCTCTCTCTCCCCCTCTCCCGTCTTACGTTCGTCTTCCTCAAATCGACGACCGTTCGCACGACTTCGCGCCGATGAGAATCTTTTTGCGTCGACTCGATCGTCGTTCGATCCCTTGGAAAAAACGACGTGAAATATTCTCGTAATAAATTTCGTCGACTAGTCTTACAATGGCACGGAGCTTACACGGTCTCGTTCGGCTCGTGTAATTGGACGTTCGGATCTGGCTCCGAACGTCAAGCTCGTCCTGTCCAATCAGAAGTTTAAAGAACCCGTTCCCTTTTAACGAACGCGATCGTGGGGGTTCCTCGTTAGGGACCGCTCTAGATGCGAGGCCAGTCGTCCAAGAACGATTTACATATTCATGCGGTTCCAAATCTCCTTTGACGAACTAAACATTTTGTGGGAAGGGCTTTGGACCGATTAACGCGAACCTAATGACTCCTCGAACTTGAACTTTGGAAACGATTAAGGATCGTTCTCCGTGACAATACCGTGGCCGAATTTCGACTCGTCGATCGCCTCGACGGTTCGACGACCCACCACCGATCCTTCCTCTCCTCCGGACGGAAATATGGGAGCATGGCATTGGACGTTGAAGTTTCGCTTTCGTCGACGTAAAAGCCAACGCGTTCCTTCGACGTAACGCGGCACGTAACGCGTAACTGTCTGCCCACGCTGACGTAACGAGTTGCGGAACCACTTTGCAAGTGAAACTTGTCTCGCCATAAGGAGCTACACCGTTGATACGAATATCGGAGTCTGGGTCAATGTTTCGCAAAGCGAGAAAGATATGGGACGGCCGAGACGCCCGTTGTCCCTTCGTCCGTACGCGTTAACTCGCGAAACGTAATTTAGAAAAGCGACCCAGGCGCGTTTCAAAATCAACGTTGAAACGATTTTCATTATTTCCCTGCGCATTCCCCACGTAACTCCGTTATACGCGGTAACGTAATATAACGGCTGATTTTGCCGTCGTTAATGCCGCGAATACTCGCACGATCGATCCAGCGATATAAACCCGTTCGTTGGTTAACTCATCGACTACTAAATCTCGTTCATTTTCAGGTCGTTGGTGCTCTTCCTGTGCGTAACGTCGTTACACGTCGGCGACACTTTTGCCAAATACGTGAGTACTCTTTTTTTCCCTCTTTCCATCTTCTTTATCTTCGTTCTCTACGTTCGTGGCTCGCGCCGTCGTAGGGTTCGATACGTCTCGTCCTTGACGATAAAGGTGCAACAAGGGCTTCGTCGAAACGCGCCTTGGCAACATTCCTTCAAGTTTTATTGCTCGGCCGTTCTCTCCGATGGCGGTTCGAGTTTCAGCCTTCCCTACCCAACGTCAGATACCTAATCTCGTAGCAATTTACTTTTGTTAGTTCCAAATCGACACGGAAGCTTTCAAACGTACCCTTTGAACTTTTTCATCCGTCCGTACCGACGAGAGAAAGAAGTAAAAGAAATAAAAAAGAAAACAAGAATTGGTTCAAAAAAATAGTTCTTTTTAGCGTCGTTAAAAAAAAAAGACGCGATTCGAAAGGAATTCATTCAACGTTCGCACCGTCGATACAACGAGCAATCCTATAATGTATCTACGCGCGTATCTAAACGAGCCTGTGTCGTTGCGTCGAAAAAGGAGAAAAAGCATCGTGTGATCTCACTTTTACGATCCTCGCGAAATCCGTGAACCTTGACTCTTCCGCTTTCACGCACGTTAGAAGCGATAAACGAGAGGTGTCCCGAAGCAGGCGCGTCGCGAAAGCTGATTACGTGGATCGTAGAAATCCTTCGTTCGAGTTTCTACGGTTATGTTTTTCGGAAAAAAAGAGATGAGAATAAGAAAAGAAGGAAGGAAGAATATATTCGTCGGGTTATCTCCTGTCGCGCGATTTTTTATCCGATCTCTCGACGACGCGGATTAGCGAAGTATCCTTTTCTTAGCAAAATTCTCGACTCCATTCCATTTTCGAGCTTTCGGAGGACATCAGCGAGAATCTCTCTTTTGTGGTCGCAAAAAATCTCCGAACGCTTAGCACCGGAGAGAGAGAGAGAGAGAGAAAGAGGGGCAGGGAGGGAGGGAGAGGAAGAACGCGATTGCATCTTTTAGTGCCGGGAGAGCAGCCGAGATAACCGAGCATCAATGAGATTATTAAAGGAGCGTAGAACGGTCCGACTTACGGTTACTTCTTACCCTCATCAACGAGCACGGCTAATCCGAGTTAAGTGCTCGTTAAAGGGGAGCGCGACGACGTTGGTGGCCTGCGAAAAACCACGAAAATTCCCAATCATTTTCTCGGTTACGTCCAAGAGAAATCGGGAAAAGATCCGGACCCGCCTCCGATCGTACGATACTTTTTTTCTCTTTTACCGTATCGCGTACGTCCGTCTTTTTTTTTTATTTATATAACGATCGGTAAACTCGGGGCGAGGAGCTAATTAAAGAAAAAAAAAAAAAATGCAATTTCATTGTACGTTCAGCGAAACGCGATCAATAATTCGGGAAGTATTTAACGGAGAAAGCGTTGACCTCGCGATCCACGGGAGGGCACGCTCGAGAAGAAGGATAGTTTAGACGCGATGTAAATCGATCTTCTTAACGCTCACGTAAGGCGATTCGAGGCGCTCTCTAGTTAAAAATATCGAGCTCTTTAAAAGCCGATCGAGAGATCGTCACCCCGCACGGAGCCCGAGACGCGCAAATGGCGTTGGAATCGTAAGAGATTTCTCGCACGATTATTAATTTCGCGAAATAACAAGGGCCCAACTTTCGCGCCCTGGTAGAGATTACGCCGATTCGATGCGCGAACGTTTTACTACTCGGACGGGTAATTGCTTGCGTTTCTCGAGAAAAAGATATTTAACGTCGCGAAGCCACTTTGCCGAGAAAAGGGGCAAAAAGGAAAGTCGGAGAGAGAATAGTAGGTAATAGTGGGATATAATCGACAAGGGACCTTCGTGTCCACCGAGAGGTCAAACCGATGGCACCACGAGTATATATGACAATTATTAAGAAGGCGTGTTTCGACGGTCGTTCACGGTTCATCGACTGACCTCTCGCTTCGAAACCCACTTCCTTGAACCATTTAATTATCCCTCCGGCCCGTACCCTCGCGAAACTTTGAGCGTCCATTCGATTCCGCTCTATTCGCGATTCGTCCGTTCTCGACGCTTGCCTACGATCGTCGATCGCGTCTCGATCTATTCGAGATCTCGAGCACCTCCCCGAAGGGCCACCTACCTTCTCCTTTTTCTCAACGTTTCATCGCGACACGTTGGAGTATCGTTTATTGTCGGAGTGCTGATTCCGGTCCGGATTATCGGCCTCGATCGTCGTTATCGGACGATCGGAGGAGGAGATGTCGGATTACGTTTCGCAACGAATTACATTTCGCTGGCGCGGTCGCGCGATGCCGTGAGCCGAGACGTACATCGTCCGTCCGATCGCGTACCTCGAAAGTGTCAGGACAGAAAGCCACCAAAGATAGCGGGTCCTTTCCGCTTTTCGCTACAACTCCGAGAAAAAGTCAATAGAGTCGAGTTTCTTTCAATATTGGTATTCCCGGAGCGTACTCGCGTATTTGCTCGGTTGGCCGTTAAAACGCGTTTAACGCGTTATTGATACAACGAGATAACTCGCCACGCGTAGCGCGATGAATGAACAAGCTTTATGAATGAAATTTCGATCGTTATCGCTACGTTCGAGAGTACGCAATATTTTCGAGAAAACTCGCGTTTCGTTGATCTCTGGAGGATCGATGACACCGAAAGATAGACGTAAAAGGGCACGGAGAAGTTGACATCGTCGTCTTGCGAAGTAATTTAACGTTACGATCGGTCACGCTGCGTCTGCTCGCCCAGCTGAACAGAAATTACTCATTTTACGCCTCCGATGATGTAAACCTCTTCGTATAACGACTCTGTCTTGCTTTACGCTAGAACGAATGCGAGCGGTAATTGCGACGGTTAGTCACCGCTTAACGATGCCATTCAATTAGGTGATTTACCGCGGACTCTAGCCTCTAATCATTGATTAGTGTGAGAATTGGCGAAGGGCCTAGTTTTTTCGAGATAACGGTTAAGAGACTCCTGCTAGTATCTTTGGGAGTGACTCATTCTCGAGCGACGACGAATTCCAACTCCGTCGAAGGCAAGAAGGAAGGAATCGGCGAGGCACCTCCCCGGACAACTTCAGCGTTAACGAGAGTCTCTAAACCTTCGGCTACGTCCCTTGGTCTGAACGCTAAACCGTGTCGCAAGCTCTCTCTCTCTCTCTCCCCTCTGTACGTCGGTCGCTTCTTACGAGCCGTGTTTTATGCTCACCCGCATCGTTTTGCGCGGCATTATCGTCGCATTATGCGCCGCATCGACTATGCCAATCCGCGATCTAACGAGACTGTTGGCGAGCAAAGGCGCTCCTCGGTACCAACGAGCAGGACGCAGATGTTCGAACGCGAACGAGACTAGATGGATATCAACTTTTACTGTCTTCTTACTCCCTACACGGAAGTCCATGCAAAGTGCTCTTTCTCCCACGGTAGTAAAAAGAGAATCGGTATAAAAACGAAGATTTACATCTGTCGTTATGCCTCGTGTGCGAAGAAACGCGCGCTCGAAGGTCCTCCTCTGGAAAAGACGAGGAAAGAAAAAAGCTCGAAGAGAAGAAGTTTCTCTTTGAAGCTCGCCAACGCTATTCGCTAATGTACGTCACGTTTCTCACGTAGCCACGGTGCTCGATTAACGCACGCGAGCTCGCTCGTCGTTCCCCTCCTCTTCGGTTTTAAAAGCCCCCCCGACGGACTCATCCGAGAGAGCCTCTTCGACGCAACCTCGACGCAATATGGATAATGGCAGTCGCTCTTGCTTGCGTCGGATTTCTCGCATCCCTCCGACCATTCACCGACAAAAGTCGCTATCTCGCGACTTTGTGCTCGCCGCTTCAACGCGCTTGGCATCCTTCGTTCGACGCGTTTGCCACACTTTTTCCTTCTTCTTCCTCTTCTCCTTCTTCCTTAATCCGTATTTTCCGGCTTAACGAGGATCTTAATAATCGCGAGTAGTATCGACGAGACTGAGAGAAGGAGGTGCCCGCTTGTAGGTACCTATCGAGATCGGTTTTGGTCGCGCGAGAATCGTAGAGAATCGTAGTAAGGTCGAGCCCCTTCCATCGAAGGAGATAGCAGACACGAGAAGAAGGTACGTATCCAGCAAAGGTGGCTTGAATAAGGGGCCACTTATCGCAAAATGTTAGCCCGGCATGAAGGTTCTCACGGGCAATGGCGGTAGACTACTCTTCCTTTCTCTCTCTTTCTCTCTTGTTTGCCGACCCACGCGACCCCAAGATTCTTCTCGACGTCCCGTCGAGTAGCACGAAACAAGACGTTCAGAGTGGGATAATAAATTTCGCTCGGTCCTGTGTTGCAGCATCATATAAAATTAAGGCACGGAAGGCATCGTCGGCAGCACGGAGAGAGCTATCTACCGAGCAGCTTCGTTCTTGAAACGGACGAGCCAGAAAGAGGAAATTGGGGACCATGGTCGATGCCCAGCTCCTGTTCACGATCTTGCGGCGGTGGCGTCGCTCATCAGACCAGGCAGTGTCTCGACGTAGAGTGAGTTTTACGCTATCTCTTCTCCTTCTATTTATTCCACTTATTATGCTTGAAAGACGAAGCCCATTTATCTCGATTGAATTCATTGTCGCGAGAGGACTATTTCAGAGCCTGAGTAAATGGAAAAGGGTTCCGCGTCTTAACGTTCGATCGTCCGGGAAGAGTACGTCGAGAAGCCATTTTCCACAATTACGGATATTTTCAAAGTACCGTGTATACGTACGTATATCGCGTCGACGAGACACTCTCTCCCTAATAAAATCGTCATGTTCTACATTTTATTGGCTCCATTTATATCGCAGGAACATTCGTTTAAAGGCTTGCCTGGTGTAACTGAGAATATCGAGAAACTATTTATGGTTCGCATAAACGTAGCCTTCGATAAAGATAGGAAATAACGACCGTGCGCAAACTGTCAAAAAACGAGAGAGAGAGAGAGAGAGAGAGAGGAGTTCTCGTTGAACGATAATCGATATCGCATAAACGCCGGGTCGATCGAGATCGTAAAGCGATGCGCGTCGAGGTTGCGTTTATTTCCATTATTTTTCCGATGGTCCGAAGAAAAAGTTCGTTAGCTTCGTGGAAACTTGTTGAACGGCCGAATCCCGATCGAGTGTAAATCCCCGATTAGAGATGCAAACGCTAGGAAGCACGAGCGTTCGAGGATTCGAGTAGAGAATTAACGACGATTACGAGATCAACGCGGTCACGTAGACTGTGCGAGTCGAGAGGAAACGTGCACGCTCGCCATGCATGTCATCATTATCGTCGATCTTGAAAAACTTTGCGGATGGCGGATGCTCGTAATCGGGACGAACATCGATCACTCTTACCAGCATTTCCTTCTATACTTTCTAAATAGTTTCTACGGAGACGATCCACCGTGTGTACAAAGATTACTTTTTGACAAATCGAACGATCGGCTATTTTTCCCTCTTCTTCCTCCTACTTTTTCGTAAAACGATTTGCGATATCGGAACACGGCTCATTAAGCATTTTACTCGAATCTCGGAACTAGGCCAAATAGTCTTCGGCTTGGGTGCGATGGAAAAAGAAAAGAAAAAACGTTCCCCCTGGATAATACGAAAAAGTGTCCAAGTGTCTTTTTGTTAACAGCGAGAGAGGATATCAGAGATGCACGGGTTCCTCGAGGAGATTCTTTTCTTGTAACGTTCAGGTGAGTCAAATCTCATTTTACTCTCCATCAAGATCGATATCGTCGATCGTACCGTTCGTCGGAACAATTTCTTATCGCGATAACGCGACGAGAGGATTCGATATTCGCGGTGCGTCAACTTTTTAAGTAGACGACATAATTCTTCATTGTAACGCACTTTTTCCTAATGAAACATTCTCCTCGCGTATAATTCTGCCAAATGAGAATCAAATGCGCGGTAATAACGTGCTCGGTCGTGACTGTAACCCTTGATCCTCCAATGGGACCGATCGTTACACGCGCAGCTAAATTGCCTGGCCAAAGCAGGCTTCCGAGTCGTTGGCGCGTTTCTTTGTTCCTCGATCTCTTTCCGTCATCCTGCGAGGTATCGAGCAACCTTTTCCTTTCGAGCGTTAAACAAATTTCTCTTGTTTCAAAGCGCTCGTTCGAAAAATGTTCGCCGAAAGAGAAAGTAAAGTAAAGAAAAGAAGAGAAAAGAAAAGTAAAGAGAGAACGTACACGTTGAGAGAAAAATAATTTATTATAGAAAATCCGAGATGAAAAGGTCGGTCGCATTCGTTATCCCGGACATCGTTTCGAAGTCGCGCTTTCCGCGCGTAATTTTTTTTTCCGAACGCTTCGTTCGTTCCTTCCTTCCGTCCTTCCGTCCTAGCCATCCGCGCCAAGACAAGGTTTCGTTCGGTCCGCAAGAAATCTCTCGCCATAAATCCTCCCCGGTATCCACGTACGTGGTACCAGTCCCAGCGGGACTATCTTTTCTTCCTTTTCCTTAGGTTCCACTCGATTTATCGACGTTACGTCGCCCCGCGACCCTCTCCAGTCCCTTCCCCGACAGCAGCAGGACTGCCCGATATATATCGTCCATCTAATTTCTGCAAACTGTTCCCGAATTTTTAAACGTTTCCACGCGAGAGAACGTACGACGGACGTTGAACAAAAGCGATCTACGATACTTGCAGGCGTGTCCAGGCGAGCCGAAAGATTTCCGAGCGGAGCAATGCGCGGAATTCAACGACGTTCCCTTCGAAGGAGTGATTCACGAGTCAGTATACGATCGATCGATCGATCATCTCTAAACGTGGATTAATCGCGTAGGTAAAATAAAGATCAAACGTATTTATTTGTCCATTTCGTTTTGCTCGCAGCTGGATCCCGTACACGGGCAGTCCGCACAAGTGCGAATTAAATTGTATGCCACGAGGAGAAAGATTTTTCTATAGATACAAAGTAGCGGTGACCGATGGAACGCCATGCGAGATCGAGAAAAACAACGTTTGCGTCGAAGGCAAGTGTATGGTAAGTCTCCAATCGCTTTAATTCGGACCGATCCGATCCTGAAACGTCGCGCTTTCTTCTCTCGTCAGCCGGTCGGATGCGACATGATGTTAGGCAGCGACGCCAAGGAGGACGCCTGCAGGGAGTGCGGAGGCAACGGCACCGACTGTAACACGATTCAAGGTTTATTCGACAACGACGACTTACAAGTAGGCACGTATCGTTTTCCTTTCTCTTTTCCTTTCTATACCCCACAGGAATCGGGAAGGGAAAGAAGTTACATCGCTCACCGCCGATACTTGTTTCAGGCTACATCGATATTTTATTGATACCAGAGGGTGCTACCAATATCGTAATAAGAGAGCTGGAACCTTCGAACAATTACTTAGGTGAATAACAATGAGTCATATACGAGAGTCGACGATAGGTCTTACCCGCGTTTCGATAAATTCGATAAATCTCTTCTAGCCATACGAAATACGTCCGGTCATTATTACCTAAACGGCAACTGGAGAATCGATTTTCCACGTAGTCTGAGATTCATCGGCACGATATTCCATTATTCGAGAGAGCCGCAAGGTTTTTCTGCTCCGGACATTATCACGGCACTCGGGCCAACCACCGAGCCGATTTACGTTGTCGTAAGTATCCCAATAAATTATCCACTCGGAAGATAGCGGGGAGAGCCTGATACGAGCAGTTGCCGTCTTTCTCTTGCAGTTGCTCTATCAAGATCATAACGTCGGTGTTCATTACGAATACAGTATACCCAAGAAACTCTCGACGCGTACGGACGCCGACAGTTACACGTGGATCACCGAAGAATTCTCGAGCTGTAGCACCAGTTGCGGGGGAGGTACGACGTCGTTATCGTTTAACCGATTAACGATCGACCACGTAATCGCGGCGAATCACCTTACTCTCGAAATTCGATCGTTCAGGTTACCAGTCCAGGAGAGTGGCGTGCGTTCGAAGGCGGGACAACCAACCGGTGGACGACGGCCTGTGCGATCCGCAGCTCGAGCCGGAGGATACGCAAACCTGCAGCGAGGAGCCCTGTCCGGCGGAATGGGTGGAGGGCGAATGGGGAGCGTGCACCAAGCGTTGCGGCGACGGCGGCTTACAGACCAGGGAGATCAAGTGCGAACAGGTCGTAGCCGGTGGAATACGTTCGATCGTCGAGGACTCCCAATGCGTAGAAAAGCTTGGACCGAAGGGACCAACCGCGCAGGAATGCAACAGACACGTCGACTGTCCACAGTGGCACCTCGGACCGTGGAAACCGGTATGTCTTTCGCATAATACACATCGTTATCGATATCTCGCACTCGGCCCCTGCTAGAGAACCTCGAGGGGAGCGTCGCGCGGAGATCTCATTCTCCTTCGAAAAGCCCTTCAGACCGTGATCGTTGTTGCAGCAACAACCGAATCTTTTAAGGCATCCAATATTTATTTATTCAGTGCGATCGTCTCTGCGGAGAAGGCAAACGGACGAGAAGGATAACGTGTTACGTCAAGAAGGACGGGAAGATCGAAGTGATGGAGGACGCCGCTTGCGAGGGCAAAGTCCCCGAACGGGAGGAGCGTTGCGAGTCGAGACCTTGCGAGGGCCTCGACTGGGTCGTTTCCGAATGGAGCGGGGTAACTTGCCACTCGACGTTTACTTGATTTTTGTTACATCGTCTATACGTCTGTCCCATGTATCCATGTCCCATGGATTTACTCGTTTCGCAGTGCAACGATAAATGCGACCTCACGCAAGAGACGAGGACGGCTCATTGCGCCACTCAAGAAGGGAACGTGCATCCGGACGAGAAATGCGATTCCGACAAGAGACCGGAACTCACCAGGGAGTGCGAAGACGTCCAAAATTGCGAGTACCGTTGGTACGCGTCGCAATGGAGCGAGGTAACCGTTTAAATACCGATCGAGGGTTTTTCGATGACTTCGAAGGTTGCACGGGACCCTCCAAATATTCTCTATTGTCCTAGTGCTCGGCCAAATGCGGTAGGGGCTTGCAGACTCGTCAAGTATTTTGCGCTACCTTCGTGGACGACGCTCTGAAGAAAGTACCGGACTCCAAGTGCGAGCCTGGAAGGAGGTACGAGAGCGCGCAAAACTGTACGATCGACCGCGAGGAGTGTAAGGGCGAATGGTTCGCCGGTCCCTGGAGCAAGGTATTCGTTAAGGGATCTTCTTTCCCGAATTAAGACTCTCCTTAATCGCTTATTACGATGACGATTGCGTCATTTTTAGTGTACGAAACCGTGCGGAGGCGGTGATATGTCTCGCAAAGTGATTTGCATGAAGGACAACGCGACGGCTTCGCTCGATAATTGCGACATCAATACGATAATGTTCGCGAAAGAGAGTTGCAACGAGCATCCTTGCGGCGAAGGTAAAACGAATGTTTGAATGAGCGCGACGGCTACTTGCGAAAATTTTCCCTCCCGATTTGTTTCCTCTCATCGTTTTCTCCTTGATCAAAATTTAGACGAAGTCATACCGGTTGAACCGGACAAAGGCAAAGCCCTGATGGAGCAGGAGGACGAGGAATGCGAGGAATACGAGGACGAAGACTTCGTTACAGTCGGCTCCGAGTTTGCAGTGAGCGTAAGTGAAACCGGAGATCGTAGTACTCGATCGAGTCGCGGGCGTTTAACGCAGTCTCGATAAGAGAGAGAGAGAGAGGGCATTGAGAGAGCAATCTCATAAAAGTAGCTCGTTCTTTACTTTATAGGGCTCCGAGTCCGGACTTTACAAAGTAACCGAAGGTCCAACGAGCGTCAAGTTCACGTCTTACACGGGCGGAGAAACCGTCAGCGACATGGACGAAATGATGTTCAGCGATGGCGGATACAGTAGAGGTGACATCTCTCCGGGAGACTTTGGCAGCGGTTTCACCAGTAGCGGTTTCGGCAGCGGAGACGACTTTTTGAGTACGTTGTTCACCAGCAATCCCAGTTTCGAAGATTGGTCGACCGTGGAAGGAAGCGGTACTTCTCCCGATGCCGAATCGGTGACCGTTGAAACGACCGAGACCGGGGACGTCACGGAATTCGATAAAAGTGAAAGCACGGAATCGCCGGTCTCGACGGAGTCCGGAGCTACGCAAGTATCGGACTCCGTTACCAGCGAGTCCGTCACTCAGATATCGCCGAAAGAAGATTCCGAAGCAACGGGTGAGCTAAACGTCTTATCCATCGAACGATAGTTTCGAACGATCGCTAATTCGAACTTTCCTTCGACATTCGTCGTAGAAACGTCAACGGACTCGGAGATTACCATGGAATCTGGTGCTACCGAGGAATCGATCGAGTCGTCGGGCATAACGACCGAATCCGTTGAATCGTCCGTGTCGATGGGCAGCACGGAGGGATTCACCGATAGCGCGTCCTCCGAATCAACAACGTCGAACCTTTCAACGGACATCACCGAATCTACCGATCTCTCTTCGAGCATCGATACGACGACGTCAATGGACGTCACCGTCCCGTCGTCCTCGTCGTCGGAGTTTACGGATTCTACCGAATCTGGCGCAACGGACGTAACGGAGTCTACCGTGACGGAGTCTACGGAATCAACGGAACCTACGGACACTACCGCGACAGAATCGACGGAATCGAGCGTGACCGAGTCAACGGGGTCTACGGAATCGAGCGAGTCTGCGGCGACCGACGCGACGGAGTCGACGGAGTCGACGGAGTCGACGGAATCGACGGAATCGACGGAATCCAAAGGATCGACGGAATCGACGGAATCTACGATCGTTGAAGAAACGTCAGCGGCGGTCAGCGAGGAAAGTACTTCTATTTCTAAAGTCACGTCCGAATTGCCAGGTAAATAAATGTTGTAAAGGAGATATCCGATCTCTCTTCGACGGGCGATAATCGTTGAAAGATGCCTTAAATAATAAAAGATGTACGTAAATGACGGATCATAAAATTCTTCCAGACTCTACGATCGAAACGTCGACCATGGAATCGGCAATATCCGTAGTGGAGAACGAATACGACACTAATGTCAAAGAAACCACGGAAAGTACGGCGACCGTGTTTGGTGCGAGCGAGGCGTCGACGTCGTTCGAAACTGGCCACACCGAAGAAACCGAATCGACCGAGTCCGGTGCTACCATCGATACCGGCATTACGACCGAGTTTGGATCCTCGGAGTCTGACAGATTAGGAGGAACGAGCGAATCTTCGTTCGCTACCGAAATCGAACCGAGTACCGTCGGAAGCGTCGAAACAACGGAATCGGGTGCTACGTCCGAATCGGAAGTCAGTGAAGCGACCGATACGACGGAATCGGGATTGTCGACCGTTTCTGAAGTAACGACGGAATCGGGAATGACCGGTCTATCCGGTTTAACGACGGAATCCGAAGGAACCAGCGAGGTTGCACCGACCGGCGAGACCGCCGTATCTGGTCTGACGACGTCGTCCGAAATAGAGGAGACAGGGCCGACCGAGACAACTCATAGTAAGTTCATTCGGATTCGGAGAGAAAGCTCGGGTTGGCATTACACGTTGTCGAAACAATATTGTTCGTTTCAGTTTCCGAATTGTGGACGACGCTCGGTTCCGTGGAGACAACGCATAAGTTGAAAAAATGCAAGGTCTACAAGAAGAAGTCTTGTAAAGTTTCTAAATTCGGATGTTGCTACGACGAGATCACTCCGGCCAAAGGTCCGTTCGGCGGTGGTTGTCCGACGCCTAAAACTTGCAACGAAACGAAATACGGCTGTTGTCCCGACGCCGTTTCCGCAGCTACCGGAGCTAATAACGAAGGTTGCCCCGACACCCGATGCAACGAATCGCTCTTCGGATGCTGTCCCGATGGAATAAACGCGGCCGAGGGTAACGATTACGAAGGGTGCAAGAAACCGTGCAACGGGACGGAGTAAGTGCGCGCGAATAAGTCTAATTTATACGATGCAAAGAACGTATTACGAAACGCAATGCTCGACGTAATTTCGACAGATTCGGATGTTGTCCCGACAACGAAACACCCGCCGCTGGTAAAGATAATTTGGGTTGTTGCAACGCGACGACTTACGGTTGTTGCGAGGACGGCATAAAAGCGGCCGTCGGGCCGAATCGAGAAGGATGCGAGGAGGAGGAGAAGGAGGAGGTCACTTCGGAAACGACAACAGCCACGAAAGAGTACGAGACCACGACCTTGGCGACGGAAGAAGATTGCGCCAATACGACTTACGGCTGCTGTCCCGACGGCGTCAGGCCTGCCTCGGGAACAAATTTCGAAGGTTGCGGCGTTATCAATACGGAAAATTGCAGCGCCTCTTATTTCGATTGTTGTCCCGACAAAATCGCGCCAGGTAAAGCGAATAGAGAGTATCGCGAACGCGCGATCGCGAGCTCCGTTCGATTTAATTTAACGATACAATTTGATCTCTCCCCAAGCACTCGGTCCGAACAACTATGGCTGTCGAATGCCGTGCGAGAACTCGACGTACGGTTGCTGCCAGGACGGCGCGACACCGGCGCACGGACCAAACGGGGAAGGCTGTTGCTTGACGACGCCTTACGGATGTTGCCCGGACGACGTGTCACCGGCACGCGGACCCGATCTTTACGGATGCGGTTGCCAATACTCGAGATACGGATGTTGTCCCGATAACTCGACCGCTGCACGTGGTTCCAACAACGAAGGCTGCGGCTGCAAGTACACGACTCACGGATGTTGCCCCAATCGATTCACGCCGGCAACCGGGCCTAATTACGAAGGTTGTCCCTGTTACACGTATCAGTTTGGATGTTGTCCCAATGGTATCACCATTGCCAAAGGACCGCACGGTCAAGGTATACGTTCGATCGTCGCGCGACATTAACCCTCTTCGATGAATATCATCACCGATGTCTCTTAGGTTGCGGATGCGAGAACACAGAGTTCAAATGTTGCTCCGACGGCAGAACTCCGGCGAAGGGACACAACTTTGCCGGCTGTTCGTGCGACGCCTCCAAATACGGTTGTTGTCCGGACGGTATCGAGGAGGCTCAAGGAGAGAGCTTCGAGGGCTGTCTCACCGTACCCTCTACGCCCGGTGCCGCTTGCGCTTTGGAAAGGGACAGGGGCCCTTGCCGAGAGTTTACGGTGAAATGGTTCTTCGACACGGAATACGGCGGTTGTTCGAGATTTTGGTACGGAGGCTGCGAGGGCAACGACAATCGTTTCAAGACTCAAGAGGAGTGCAAAGCGATCTGCGTGGAACCCAAAGGACGAGGTACGGCTGCCGTGACGAAACGACGATCTTTTGTTACAGTTTGTTTTCTTCCTTTTTCCTCTTCTCTCTCTCTCTCTCTCTCTCTCTCTCTCTCGTTGCCCCTTCCTTTGTCGCACCCAGCACGAATAGGAGTTTATCGACGATGCAACCTTTGCAGACGCTTGCTTCCTACCTAAGATCAGTGGTCCGTGCGAAAGTTATTATCCGACCTGGTATTACGATCCCGGAAGAAAGCAGTGCGGTCAATTCGTCTACGGCGGCTGTCTTGGCAACGCGAACAAGTTCAAGACGAAGGAGGAATGCGAGGAACTCTGCGTCGTTCCCGATGACATTGGTATGCCATAGAATAGAAATTTCGTTGGTGGAATTGATCTCCTCTAAGCGACGAGGCACGGTCGAGTTTCGAGAAAACAAAAAAGTCGAAAATCAATAACTCGATCCGATCTATTTCCGATTCGATCTTAGATCCCTGCGATCAGGCAAAGGAGTCGGGTCCCTGCGGGGGCAATTTCACTAGATGGTATTATAACAAGGCTTTGCAAACTTGCGAACAATTTAATTACGGCGGTTGCAAGGCAAACGACAACAACTTCCCGACGGAGCTCGCGTGTCATCAGCAGTGCTTGCAGCCTGGCCGAAGTCGCGGTAAGTTCCCGTAACGACGTTTATCACGGATAGCATCGGTACGGGATTGACTTTGCATTAGCGTCACGGACGCGTACGATACGCCCGGGAGTTTTCTAATCGTTTACATACACGTTTCTTCGGGTTTAACACGAGTTTTTGGTCGTAGACGGTAGTTGACACGTAACTTGTCACGGGGATTTACGAGGTTTCGAACCGATTCGAAAAATTAACTTTTTCCGAATAGGTAAACGTAAAGGAGCTTAAAAGCTTTATTATTGATCGTCGACGACGAAAGGAAAAAAGAAAGATATAAATGAAGGAGCAGAAATTAAGGAGACAAGCTTCGCACGTCAAGTCGATAACCGAACGATGATATCGAATATAAATAAGAATTCACTTTCGTTTAGACAGAAAGCCATCTAACGAAGAATCGGCATAGTCGTCAGCAGTAATCAATCAATTTTCCAGCGCCCCTAGCGGATGTGTGCGCCCTCGAGAAAGATCCTGGGCCATGTCCGGGCTCTGTATTGCGTTGGTATTACGATTCAAGCCGTCGTACTTGTAGTCGATTTGTTTACGGCGGTTGTAAAGGCAATGGCAATAAATTCCGTACGCGGGCTGCCTGCGAGCAGCGTTGTCCGACACAAGGTATTAACAGAAAGAACAAAGACAACAAAAGAGCAATCGAAAGAAAAGGAAAAGTAAATGAAAAACAAGCTTGTCGCTTAACGCGATCATCGCAATGTCGTTTTCGTAATCCTAGGTGTTGGCAGCTGATCGTAAAGAGCATTCTCATCGTTTCCTTTTCCATTCGCAATCATCGTATCGTCTTACGTCCCACGCTCATGGTGTTGGTGTTCTCTCAAATCTGCCGTCAGGACCATTTCGATGAACGCACGCTCCGCGAAGCTCACGCATTCGTTATCGAACTTTAATATCAACGAGCATTTACTAATAACGAGATGCGCGTTTCGTCGAACGTGCAACGAAAGATTTTTTCTTTATTTCTTTTCCTCGATCAAACACCAGTGATATTTAACAACGTTTGAATCGCTTGATGGTTATGGATCGTGCTAACACCTTCGCTCGAGAATATTGAGACTTTGACGCTAACCTTGCATGCTGTAACGAATGAATTAACAGATTCTTGCTCTCTGCCACGGGCCGAGGGCAATTGCACGGAGAAGCAGTCTAGATGGTATTTCGATCGATCGGAGAATCGATGCATGCCGTTTTATTACACGGGCTGCGGTGGAAATAAAAATAACTTCCCTACTATAGACGCATGCACGGCCGATTGTCCGCCTAAAATCGGTAAGATTTTCTCTTTGATTGTCGCTTCTAATACAACTTCTTCGTTATCAAAAGTCCAAGAAAAGAGAAAAGTAATTCTTCTGCTTTGCGCAATCCGTCGGGATGAAAAGCCCGAACCGTCGGATCCGACGAAACGATAATCGTTGTCACCGTTGTTATCTATAGAACAGGACGTCTGTCTTCTTCCCGCTCTTTTGGGAGAGTGCCATAATTACACTCAAAGATGGTACTACGATTCGTACGAGCAACAATGTAGACAGTTCTACTACGGCGGATGTGGCGGAAATCAAAATAATTTCGTCTCGCAGGACGATTGTAAGAATAGGTGCGAAATCGCGGTGACCGCGGAACCGCCTAAACAAGTCGGATTTAAAACAGGTAACGACGCAAAGGCTCCTTTTTTCTATACGAATAGGACGATAAAGAAAGATGACGATACTACAAATCATTGCAGAATATTGTTTCTTGCCCGACTTTCACGGTCCATGTAACGAGGATAAAATGAAATGGTTCTACGACAGCAAAGACGGTATTTGCAAAGCGTTCGCTTACGGCGGTTGTCAGAGCAACGGAAACAACTTTGACACGCACGAGGAGTGCGAGTATCGATGCGGACAAGTTCAAGGTATTCCTCTTTTCTTTTTCTTTTTTTTTCGTTTATTCTTTCTCTACTTTCGTCACGTAATAAAAAATATCATCGACTCGCGAGCGAAACGATAAAATAAATATGACGTTTCAGATCCGTGCGCTTTGCCAAGAGTCGTCGGTACGTGCGACGGCTTCGTCAAGCAATATTATTACGATCGTCGAGACGACTTTTGCCACGAATTCGAATACAGCGGCTGCCAGGGCAACAAGAATCGTTTTCAGGACAGAGAATCTTGCGAGAGAAAATGCAAGAGAGAGCCGGCAGCGATCACGGAAGAAGTTCGACCTACTACCGTGGCTGTCACTTCCCAAACCGAGATCGCGTCGAGTAGTTCGATTTGTCTCGCACCTGTGGATGCTGGACCGTGCAACGATGACATTACCGCTTATTATTACGATTCTCGAACGAACATGTGTCAAGCGTTCATATACGGTGGCTGTGAAGGTAACGCCAACAGATTCCAAACGGAGGAACAATGCGAACGTCTCTGCGGCAAATTCCGCGGGCAAGGTGAGGAAATACTCGAGGAGATGAGGCTCTCCCGATCGCAGGATCTCAAAAAGAAAGAAACCATTTTTCTTTGCAATTTCCTTTCTCAACGAAACGATCTCTTGTTTTTCTTTTTTCTCTTTCTTTCTTTTTTTTTTTTTTTGTTTCGCCATTAACAACGCGTATCCGTACAAATTTCAGACTTGTGTAATCTACCGGTGGATCCGGGTCCTTGCAGAGCCCGCTTCTCCAAATACTTTTACGATCAAAACACTCGTACTTGCCGGCAGTTCGTTTACGGCGGATGCGACGGTAACGCGAACAGGTTCAGTACGATCTCGGAATGCGAGTCGCTTTGCGTTCATCTCGAGGAACCTGCTCCCGTTGGAAAGGACACCACGCTTTCTCACTTAGGTAAGTTCTTCGAAACGTGATTCTCGTTGGCTCGCGAAAATCAGACGATTGGGATTCGAACGATAGGATCCGTCGTTGATTATGTCGTTACTCATTTACATCCAATCTTGCGATCAGCCATCTGTAAAGAACCAGTTGACAGTGGATCGTGCAACACCGGTTTCTCCAAACGTTTCTACTTCGACGAAGAATATCAAACCTGCAGAGCATTCGTTTACACCGGCTGCGGTGGAAATCGCAACAGATTCAAAACCTTCGAATCTTGCATTAACACTTGTCTTAGCAGTAAGTCCTGATACCAATTGGGCGATACCAACGCTTCTACTTTTTACTTTTGTTTTCCCCCTTTTCTTTTCTCTTAGCTTAGTGGCCGTAAATGGAGAAAAATTTTGGCCGCTTTGATCCCGCAGGAGTAGTAGTCATTCGATAGCAATATCGATCGAAAGGCATTCTCGTTAAAAGTGCGTGAGCAAGGCTTTAAAACGTAACAGTATCGTTACAACGGAATACCTCGTTTAAAAAGTTTCTGTAAATATTCGACGTAAATCTCGTCGTTCGACACGCATCATCGATTCGTACACCCGCCTTCCCGCAGATTCGCCACGCAATCGACTCCAATTACACTTTTATTCCCGTTCATTACGCTTTCCTTTCGTTTTTTTCTTTTTTCAAGCTGCTGTAAATAAACTCGCACATATTTACGACTACCATATTCTTTCGTTTGAGTAGAAATACGTATCCGACGGAGAAAGGAAAAGAATCGGTCTTTGTTGCAGCCGACAACGAAATCGACACAAGTTCTGAAAAAGACACGAAGGATCCGTGCATCGAGGCACGGGAGGAGTGCAATCTAATTCGTTGTCCTTACGGCAAGGAGGCGTACGTCGACGATCAAGACTGCGAGCGATGCCGTTGCGTCGATCCGTGCAGAACGCAAATCTGTCCGGAGGGAACAAAGTGCTCGATTACCCTGGTCCGCACCAAAGATGGAACCGAATACAATGGCGTTTGCAGATCGAGTAAGTATTTAGCGTTTTCGAAACGCATCGATCAAAAAAAAACGTCGACGAAACGTAAGCGCATTTCTTTCCGCAGCTATCAAAGCTGGACGCTGTCCAACCGTATCGAACAGCACTAGGTGCGAGCGCGAGTGCGAGACCGATGCCGATTGTACCGGAGAGTGGAAGTGTTGCGACAACGGTTGTGGCACGTCTTGTTTGGAGCCAGCTTTGGAACAGCCGATAACGACGCCGTCGCTTCGCGTAACACCACCAGTTACACCTCAGTACGGTGCCGAACCGGTCAGAATAGAACAACCCGAAGAATCGCACGTTTCCGCCGAAGAAGGTAATTACGTTACCTTGAAATGCGTGGCTACCGGTTATCCAGCACCCGTCGTAACTTGGAGGAAAGACACGACACTCGTAAGTCCCAGAACCTTTCGATCGGCGATGCTGATGGAAGGAGCTTGATGAAACGTGATTTGATCTCTACAGATCGGTACTACGGAGAAGAGGCGTCGTATACTGCCCGACGGATCTCTTCAGATCATCAATTTATACACGATCGACAGAGGGATTTACGTTTGTACCGCCGATAACAGCGTAGGTCCACCAGTTAGAATAGAGTATCAAGTGGAGGTCACGGGTAAGTGAGAAAATGGACGTAAAAGTTGGAACGGTGATCGTTTGTCGCACGTAACTAATTTATTCGAAAGCGACGGGGAGGATAGCTTGGATACGATTCGTATTGCTCGTACTTTGTGATAAGGGGATTGATACTAAAAATTTAACCGAAAGAACTATCACGCACGTTCTAACGATGATCCTCGGTGATGGACGGCGCATTGGTTTCTCGGATCACAACGCTCGATCTTTCTTAAACAAAAATTAAAAAATTAATTTACCTTTCTCCCTTCGACGTATGATGCACGCTATTTTAATTGCACACCGTAGAACCTCACGAACGTTCCGCGGCCATCGTTGGAGAAAAGAACGCAACCGTGACGGTGACGATGAATTCACCGTGCCTGCTTCGTTGTTACGCTATGGGCTGGCCGAGACCATCCGTCACCTGGTGGCGTGGCGATAACATGCTTCCACTGAGTTCGGAGAATTATGAGCAAGACACCGATTACACCCTATTAATACGCTCGGTGACTCTGACTAATCTTGGTGTTTACACGTGTCAGGCTTACAACGGCATCGACAGGCCAGCCTCTTGGTCCGTCACTTTGCAAACGATCGGTCCAATCTACAATATCAAACCGGAGTATCAAAACTACATGAAATACGTTGTCCTACCTCCAAAGAGACCGGTCACTGAGAAACCTCAGTATCCTTACAGACCCATTAGAACGCATTCACCCGATTATATCACGTTCGCGCCCGTTCAGCCTACAAGACCTCACATTCTTCGCTTTACACCTCTCGAAACTACAACCATGACTCCCGTTATTTCTAGATTCAAAGGTGAGGCTTCCTTGTTTCCCGATCTCTCTTTGCTCGTTTTATCGAATGCACCTTCGCTTTTACGCGCAAATTTTTTTGCACGCGCTTCGTCGTGACGCTACGATCGCATGCATACGTTCGCTACACGCTTATTTTGTTATCATTTGAAAGATATATCGTTTAGATCATGGACCGTCACGGATAAAAGTCCGACGAGGTAGTGTATCTTTTTATTTCGTTCGAGGCATACCGCAATTTTTTTTCGTTCGACTCTGTCGTTCATCTATTTTGATTTACGACTCTCGATCGACATCGTCGACTGATATCGTCTTTGTTTCGACGCAGTACCGGTGAACGTCAGCGTGTCGGTAGGTCAAACTCAATTTCCTGAAGGTAGCGACATCAGCATCGGTTGTACCATCGACGGCTATCCAATCCCGCGAGTACTTTGGTACAAAGACGACAATCTCGTTCAAACCAACAATCGAGTGAAAATATCCGGTAAGAAACGTCGAACGTGTACGTATACGTACACCCTTGTACGACCAATATTGATTACGCAATATCGATCAACTTTCAATCGTAGAAGCGAACAGACTCATAATCACCGATGCGAACAAAGACGACTCGGGCCGTTATCGATGCGAAGCAACGAACGAATACACGTCTGATTCTGACAGCGTGGATGTACTCGTGGCTGGTAAGACGTTGAAAAGACTCACTTTGTTCGCTCGAATGAAACACGGTCAAAGGAAAAAGCAAATTCTTCTTTCGTGCTTTGTTCTTCTTTGCAGGCATATTTATTCATCCCAATTGTCAAGACAACAGCTTCTTCGCAAAGTGCGATCTAATCGTGATGGCGCGCTATTGCAGGCACAAGTATTATGCCAAATTCTGTTGTCGGTCTTGCACGGAGGATGGCCAATTGCCATCAAGAGGACCGCATCTCGACAACTTGAGAAGAAAAAGAATGATACTCTAAGATACTCGATTCTCGAGCCTAACGTCATATTCGTTCGAGACGATGGACGACGATCGTAATCTTTCTTGATATAAACATTCACTGGCGAAAGTAAGAAATAAGAAAGGTATGATTAACACGAGCACCTTGCATCGCGTACGCTATGCGAATCGGCATTCATTCACTGCCAAAGCCTTAGAACGTCTATACATAGATATATAATATATATACGTATATATATATATATACACACGCGCACGCACGTACACACACACACACACACACACAAACACAGACAGATATATACATATATTTACTGGAAAAATGATTGGAAGAACTCGAACGGTGCGAAGATACGTGTGTACTCAAGAAAAATCATTCGTCGATCTTCTCGTCCATCCTTCCGTCGTTACTTTCAACTATCTCTCTCTCTCTCTCTCTCTCTCTCTCTCTCTCTCTCCCTCTCTCTATTTCTCTATCTATCTATCTATCCCTATCTCCATCTCTATCCATTCATCCGTATGTGTCTGTCCGTCTTTCTCTTCCTTTCTCTCCCTCTAACTTTCTCATCCATGTATATACATATGGTCTGACGCTGAATACTAGTCCGACAGAGTTCGACGTAAGAGGATTTGATACTTGGAGTTTTGAAAAAAGGCATTCGGTGAAACCTTTGCGATTAACTATATAGTCTATAGTAGCTGTATGTATGTACGTCATAGCGTAAAATCTTGCAAAGATCATTTGCAAATATTCTTAGACTTTTTATTTTAAGATATTACCGCGGCAACATATCCACTGGAGTAGCCGTCGTAACGTTATAAAGTCATCGGTACAATGAATTTTTCATGATTTTTTTTATATTATTTTTATTTCGATACAACGACGAATACACTTGAGCGTAAAGTTTCGCTAGACGTACGTCGTGAGAGGAAGGAAAATCAAGGAGAAAAGGAAGAATTTATCTGTGAAAATATAAAAATGATAACAGTGGCATAACTTCGCTATGTCGTGCGAGTCAAGAAAATCTTGTAGGTACCTAGTTGTATGATGCATATTACGAGCGTTATGTTGTACGATATAAATAGTTGATTATACAATATATCGTTTATAATCTATCGTATTGTTATTACTTATTTGTAACGAAGACATAAATGTTGCCATAACGTGGACCGGTCAAAAGAGTTGCAACAAGGATGCGGCATTTTTCGCATGACTTTGGAAAGCTTTTTTTTCATCTTGTAAACGAATAGAACCAGAAAAGAATAGAATTACAATATGTTGCATCTTCGAATCTACTTAAGTCGCACACTTTTGCGTACTGTCTCTTAAGAAATCCAAAATAAATAAATCGATCGATTAGAAACGTGTCTCGCAGAGAGGCGAACAACGTATTGCATTATATATTCGTTCCTTCTTGGCTATTTATTGTATTCGAAATCGCGTAATAACGAGATGTCATTCTCATTCCCGAGAGCATTAAAGCGCGTAAGAGTATCGACGAGCGACCGAAACGTACCAAGAGCATTTATATACGCCATTGTTAAGCCATAAGTTAATTAAAGCAAGTAATTTTAACAGACTCGGAATTGACGTTTCGCACGTACGATTTTAGAGGATCGAACGATCGTTAATCGATTTTCGTCGCATTTGGTTACAGTCAAAGAAGAGTGCCTTATTAGATGTCCTTAAAAAAAAAAAAAAAAAAGTAACAAAAGAGATGAAAGAAAAAAAAGAAAATAAATAAATAAATAAAAACGATACAACAAGAAAAAGAGAGAATATCCAGGAAAGAGTATTAGGGTATATAATTTATATGCGCGCGTCGTTGATGTAAATATATATTGCGTGGTATGTTGCAGCGACAAAACGTAGTAAATGCGATTGCGTTACGACTAATTAAACGATAAATTAAAGACGACGATCGAGGGCGTTTATCATCGAACACTCTTCTCTCCATATCATTCTAGATACGACCAAAACGAGTACGCGCGTTAATTAATCGACAAATTGTTAGTGGACGTTGTTAGAAGATTTTCTTAGAGTCGGATTTTCATAAAGTCGCAGGTCGTCTGATCGATAAAATCAAACTTCGTCGATAAGAAAAATGATACGAAGATGAAACGTAAAAGAGTTAAATAAGTACGTGAAAGGATAACGGTAAGACATTAACGCGTACACGCGCACAGTTATTAGTTCGTCTTTTAACGTAAGTAATTTATGATAGTATCGTGTGATTTACGTATCGTCGAGCGTGTAAAATTCATATCATACACACTCTTTTAATAGCATCGTTACGCATAAATGTACATAACTTTTACTCTCGGATTATAAATCTTTTATATAGATCTTTGAAGGACTCGATCCTCTTGTGTTTATTATTAAATCCGAAGGGAATGATCGTGATGTTACGTGTACTATTAATTTCAGCATTAGAAAGAACTTATTGTGCTTACGATAATAATCTGGAACATTCCTCGCATTTATTAACCATAAGACGAATAAATATATATATTTGGCGGATCATTATCATCATCGTCATCGCATACGTAAAGGTACACGCGCCTGCATGTATGTATTCTCTCGTCCGAGAAACTCTCTCTCTCTCTCTCTCTCTCTCTCTCTCTCTCTCTCTCCACCCCCCTCTCTTTCTGTCTGTTCGGATATAAATAATTCTAATCGGATATAAATTTATTGTTTCTATTCTTCCTAATAAAAACAAAGATCATCCTCTTATTTCTAAAACGTAATCCTGAGGCATTAGCGATAAAAAGAATCTCATCACGATCGACGCTACGGATTTCAATAAAATACAAAACAGCTTATCACCGATAGGGAAAATTTGCCAAAAAGTTAATTTATCGTTAAACGTATTGCTACTCGGAATACTATTGTCACGTGTAACGCTCCTTGATGATAACGATTATAAACTGAAAAGTAATCTTAGCTGATGATCGATATTCTGATTCTAAGAAAGAAAAAAGAAGAGAAAAAGATCACAAAGAGTAGACGTCAATCAACCAATGTGACTATTACAAACATTGTGTGGACAATAATACGACATAACGTAATATAGTATGATATAATATAATACGATATGATATAATAATAATAATAATAGTAATAGTAGTAGCAGTAGTAATAATGATGATAATGATGATGATAATAGTAATAATAATAATAATAATGATGATGATGACGATGACGACAACGATAATGGTGTTTAATATCCTTGAATACAAATACGAATATACGAGTGATCCTCTTTTTTATTTTTCGAACCAAGAAAAAAAGGCAGATCCTAGCGGGCAGTTTAAAAGAGCCTACCGTTTGATTTTACTTTATCATTATTATGTATAAGGACAAAAAATATTTTAGCAACGGACTCGTAATTATCGACGATACTCATGACGTCTTCGATCTTCTTCTTGCCTCGTCGTGCGCAAAGCTCGAACGCATTATGAATCTTTTATGGTGTTCCTCTATTATGGCAGTCCTTTCTATTCTTTCAGTGGCTATACGTTCGATCGAGGACAATAACTCAGAATGTACGGCAACGGATTTTCGAAAATCCTTCCTATCGAGACGATAAACTTCGGAAATATCTATAGCGATCACAGTCGCGACTCGTTTTTGATCAGACGCTAAAAGTGCTATTTCTCCAAAATGAGCGCCATCATGCAGATGGCATATCTAAATTTAGTTTTAACAGGTTGATCGTTAAATAGAATCATAGACACTTTACCTCTTTTCCAGTTGGCGTCAAAACGCTGACAGTTCCAATGGATAGAAAAAACATACAATCCCCTATGGAGCCAGCCCTTATAATAACGTCATTTCGCAAGTACAATTCAAATTTCAAATTCTTGATGATAGACTTTAGAATGTCCTGAGGTACATTTTTAAAGAGCGTCACATTCTCGACCAACCGCCGACAAGATTGCATAGCGATTTCATCTCGTAATCGTTCTAAAAATATCTCATTATAATCCTAATTCGAGCTTTGTTCTAATCTATGCAAATGATCAGTTCAAAAAATAGTACGGTGGAAAAACGTGAAAGAAGAACCTGAAAGAATGCTTTGGATGTTTCTTTCGCGAAAGAAATTTTCCTTAAAGCGATAATTGTAGTACTCCAAGAGCCGATTTTTTATTTGAAATGGCAATTGTTTTTGTCTCGCGTATGCCCCTATCTGATTAATTATTTCTTGATACTTACTTTTCGCTGCTTTGCTGTTTCTCTTTACCTGTAGAAACATAACTGACGTTAGAAAAAAATGAATAGGTTGCTGATAGATACACGATCGAAACTCACTTATGATGTAACACTCGATGAATCTGCCGAATATCATCAGTACGATATTTAATACGATGTGAACGTCGGTTTTCGGAGGGAAGACACCGTAACCGCTCGCTAAAAGATTTTCCAATACTATAAAGAAAGCGTGCTGGAATCTAAAGGCCAAACCTTCATTTTCTAGCCCTACCATCCAACAGTCTTGGCACTCCTTGGGAAGAGGGGGAGAGAGAGAGAGGAGAGGGAGAAAGGAAAAGGAAAGAGTCGATACGGTTCGACGTTCACAGTTCACAGATCATCGATTTCAACTGCTTACCGTTGATGGAATGTTGTAAAAATGCAACATCAATACGGGCAAGAGGTAACACAAACAGGAGAACCAAATAATCAAGTAAAATCCTAACGCGAGTGTAGTAGTCAATTGGTAATAAAAGTATTCTATCGCAAAATATTGATAAAAGTGAAAAATATAATCGTTTAGGGTTGGGTAACGTGTCAGTTTTAACAGGGGCAAAAGATTTATCAACGTGATCTCGTAAA
This sequence comes from Vespula vulgaris, assembly GCF_905475345.1. Classification (NCBI taxonomy): domain Eukaryota; kingdom Metazoa; phylum Arthropoda; class Insecta; order Hymenoptera; family Vespidae; genus Vespula; species Vespula vulgaris. The sequence continues at coordinate 238,017 of NC_066600.1, read as the reverse complement.
AAGAACTATTCCCCGGAAGTTTTCGCCAGAACAAAGTGATGTGATCGTACGGCAAGGAAGAAATTATATCCACCAGAAGATATCCCTTTAAATATTTTCTAAAAAAATGAGTAGAGAAATAAATGCACGGTGATAATGAATAGATGCACGGAAATAAATGCGCGTTAAATCGTACTTGAATATTTTCAATAGGTTCAATTCTACGCGCATATTTTTCTTATCGTAATAACCGGTCATGCAAGTAACAATTATGTCCAACCAGCACATTATATAAATAAATAAATTCACTTTGTCCAAACGTAGCACCTCATAGTCCATAACGATGAACGATATCATAAACGGTATTGTAAAAAAAGCTATTGCATAAACGACCATCATTAAAGTTTCCCATAGAAATCTAGGATAGAATATCCGAGGATGTGAATCGACGCCAGGCAGATCAACTTGGCTAGGAAGTCTAGGAAGTTTACTTGAAATAACTAAAAGGATGTATGATCCAAAAATTCTTAAGACGACCGTATCTTCTTTTTTCAATATTTACTGCCGACATATTGTCAATGTATCGCATACATCTTGGTGTGCGTTTATCGATATTGAACCATTGGGAACATAATCTCTTGCACTCCGAAAAATAGGTAATATTTCTCCAATTCTCCAATGTCCTTAGCAATTCGCAAACGTGCGCTTCCCCTTCCATGGCCTCGGACATCTTGGCCACCGTGAAAAATTCTACGAAATCGTTTATTCTACGAAAGAATATCCTCGAGAAAAGGATCACGTTTCAGGGATTACGTTCAAAGAGGTTATCGAAAACATCGGAAGCATCATTCGATCTATCGACTTTCAAGCGATTCGTTCGATTAGAAAACGAAAATTCATGCGAGACCAAACGAGTCTCATGGAAAACGAACCATTCTCGTGAGACACGTCGGTAATCATTATTTATTATTAGACGTTCAACATTTTAAAAATATACGCATATGTAGCACTCTGCATGGACGTTTATAACTCCCGAGTAATTATTGCAGAATTATCAACGATACAAGAGAAACGTGTGACATCGTTATAAATTCTTTTTCTATACTTTCAGGCATTCGTTTTATTAACAATAGTTTCAATCGCACCGACTTAACTTTCCCCCGACTCGTTCTCGGTCGGGTTGTCGTCCTTGTACATCGTTGGTCGTTAATAGTAACAGAAGGATCTCTCCTCCTTTTCCGCACGAAAGTCCTCCATCTTCGATTTTCTCTTTATACGTGTTTATTCACCCTACGAGATTAAACTGCACGGAGCACGCAGTCTTAATTTTAAAGGAATCCGTTACAACGATATATTGTTCGTAACGAATTCATAAAAAAAGAAAAAAAATGGACGTAACGCGAAAATAATCGTTGTCGGTGTTACAAAGGAAGCGATAAAAAGATTTGCTCTGCAAGATCACTTATCAAAATTATTGATTGTAAATTGTTTATGTTTTATAGTTGTAAAAAAAAATGCCTTTATCACGTCGCCAAACGATTAGCAACGTAGAGAAAAGAAATAGGAAAAGATTTGCTGCGAAAAGTTGTTTATGAAAATCGTTGATAACAAGTGACTTTTCGTTAATAGCAAATCGCTTTAACCGATATCATCGTTGAATCATCGTTGTCGGTGTTACAAAGGAAATAGAAACAAAAAAAATCTGCTCTGTGAAATTATTCGTGCAAATTATTTATATGACGAATCGTTTTTGCAAATTGTTAGTAACAAGTTGTTTCGACGAATGGCTCTTAATATAAAACAGATTTGCTTCTAAGTGATCGTTACGAACGTGGAAAAAGGAATAGAAAAAGGTCTGCTACGAAACATGGTTTACGAAAATTGTTAATAACAAACGGCTTTTCGTTAATAACGAATCTCCTTGATCGTATCGTCGAATCATCGTTGTCGATGTTACAAAGGATGTTAAAAAGATCTGTTGCGCGAAATCATGCGTACGACAAATAATTCGTATGACAAATTGTTTATGCAAATTGTTGATGAAAAATTGCTTCGAACGTATCGTTGAACGTTCATTGTCATGACGTAGCAAAAGAAACGAAAAAAAAAATCTGCTCCGCGAAATTGTTTATGAAAATTGTTAATAACAAATTGTTTATAAGAGATTGTTTTTAGTAAAAATATGGCGAGAAAATAGTAAAAAATTTGCCCTTTAAAACGGTATTCGTTCGATGTCCCTACGACCTTTAGTTCCAGAGATATTGCATAAATGCTCTTTACGTCGATCCATTGACCTATATAATTTTCCTAAAACGGGCATTGACCCAGTGACCCACATAAGTTCTTGGAATTTACGCACGAAATTACGAGAGTCAGCTGTCGACGTAAACGGCCCGTACAGTACTACCACTACTACACCACCATTGCTACTACACTAGTTCGCTACGTTGAGCGCGGTTGGTTAATGAATTACGAATGGAAATCTTTCGAAGCCGATATCTTGGCAACGAAAAATCGTAGAGACTCGAAACCAAGACCGTTTTAAAGGGGAAAAAGTCTTCTTTCTATCTACGTATTCCATTAACATCGATATAATAAGATCGATTTCATTAACATCTTATATACAAACGCGCATTACGCGCGCATAGAATAAGCGTATCGTAAGTGCATGCCTCCGTGAATCTTTATAATCCAAACGAGATATTTTTTTAAGCATTAGCCGTTCTACGACGTGTACGCAATGGATAATGCGATAACGGTGTAAGTGTAATAAATATTTACGAAGACTTGACTTTGGACAACGCGAACATACGCTACAAACATACCGAAAATATCCTATAGGATGGAGATCCTTCGTACGCTATCAACGGCCACCGATGTTTAACTTGGTTCTCGTTTCTATTTAACAATTTTGTATCGCTGGGTCAGTCTTGCGGTATACTTAAGTTTACTATCGAGTTTAATTACAAATCGCATAGAAAAATACGATCTCCGAGCGAGCCAGTCCGTAGTGTACACGGAATATCCATTATATAGAATCGTACACGTAAAACGGGTTCATAGAAGGTTGATAAATATCGAATATCGGACCTTACTTCCAAGGCGATGCGCAACGGTTCACCCAAAAAAGTTCACGGATCTTCGAAGTAAGCCGAATCGCGAAATTCGCGTATAAAGGATTTCTACGAACGAGTCTTTCATTTCGGATCGGCCTCCTTCGAGATCATCGGTCCGTTGAATTATCTGTCCTTTGGCAGTGTTCCGTACTTGTCGTTTGCCTCATTCGTCTCTTCTTTCGTGTTCAAACATCGATACCGAGGAGTTCTCTGCTGTCGGCCTTGGAAAGCCGACGACGTAGACTACGACGACGAAACTCCTTCCATCAGACGGATGCGCGCTTAACGCGAAAGCTCGCCGTGGTCGAAGGTGGTCTGTAACCTTGATATCCCGTAGAATCCAACAATTCGGAATTGGCCGGTCCAAGACACGTACACGAACACACGCTGACGCAGTCGTCCGTATCGTGTACTATAGGCACGTGACTGGCCAAAAGTTTGCCGTTCACGGCAACTACCTCGCCGTCCAAGGTCAAGACGTGATCGGACGCCAATTGAAATTCGTTGTCTTCCCGACGCGTGTCGCCGGTATTCCTGGATAAAGAGAAAACAAGAGAGAAAGAGAGAGAGAGAGAGAGATTTGGTTTGTTTTCTCTTGAAAAGATAAACGATCAATTATTTTTTACATTGTCATGAAACGAAGAACGAGGAGATTTATGCTAGCGGCCACCACTGCCAGACCGAATAAAATGAACACCAGACTTAAGGCGACGTATCCCGGCTTGTTCGAAAGTGCTTGATCGTTCTGAAAAACGAAAGAAACGAATAACACGCTCGCCTCTTCGTTCGCGTTGATAAAATTTACCTGCAGAGCGACGTAATCCCCGAAACCGATGGTGGTTAACGTCACGAAACAATAATAGAAGCTATCGAAGTAACTCCAACCCTCGTAACGCGAAAACACTGCGGCACCGGTGGTAATTATTATACTGGATAACAATCCGGTGGCCAGCATCAGGTTCATCTCCGTGGCGTCGACCTTTTGACATCTCATGTAAATCTTTGCTCGTTTGATAACGACGGAGGCAAATTTGTTGAGACGCTCGCCGATGCTCTGAAACATCACCAGGCCAAGAGGAATGCCCACCATGGCGTACGCCATGCAAAAGGCCTTGCCGCCTATAGTGACCGGAGTGGAGTGTCCATAGCCTTGAAAAGCAAATAATCGATACGTGTATATATATATGGGCGTGTGCGCGTGTATTTAACACGACCCGACGATATCTTTGAATAAGGATATTGTTTACCGATCATAGCGAGAACAACCGTAGCAAAGTAGAAGGCACCAGCGAATTTCCATTGGGGACCCGCTTTGTGAGGCTTATTTTCGATTATTACGATCTCCACCATGCGATAATCCTCCTCGGTGATGTTGTACTTTTTCATCATGTTACGACGTATATCTGAGACGATGATCCGCTTGTAAAATCGTGATAAATCGAGAGAACGAATGTTAAGTCTTCGTCTACCTACCCGATAGAAACTCTCGACGTTTTCTTTCAGTATCCGATTCTAGTGCGTCGAACACCGCAGCACCGATCAAAAGGTAAATAAATGTACACACTACCAGCGACAGAGTCCTCACGTTCTGCCTCTTCATCTTTGTTAATCGATCGACGAAGCGAAGGCGACGATCCAGAAATATGAGAAATCTTGAGATATCTCTAACAAGAATACCTCTTTCGGTTTATCCGGATGTATCTAGTCACTCAACAGGGAAACGCATATAGCCCATTGAAAAGCACTCGACACTCCGTCATCGCGCTCCATCCGGAAGAACGGGAGGAACAGTAGTTCGTCGACATTTCGTTCGACGATTGTTCCTTTCGACGCAATTCTATTCCTTTGACATATTCGAAGAGTCGAACCTCGTGCGTGCACTCGTACGCGATCGCACAAGCCACGATGCGTTTCTCTTACTCCCAAGCCGGACGAAACTCGTCAAGTATTGATCGGTTCACAAGCGCGAGAATATAGATACTTGCTCTATAGAAACGAGAAACGCCTAGTGATTTCTCCAAAGATATAGGTGGCCAGTGGTAACGGCCGGCACTGTAAAGCCAAGTACCGCAGTAGTCGACGTCGGTCAAGAGTCAGCCACTTTCGAGTTTCGAGATAACTGTGGAAGATAATTTAGAAGACTACTGAATTCCTTACCGACGATCAATCACCTTACTTCGTCGCTCCGACGATTGTATCGATTAAACTTTTAATCGATCATATTTCAGATTTATTCGGTGCGCCGATCGTACATCGTTTTGGTCGATCCAACTTGCATATAAATATGAAAGATTTAGCGAACAACGCGAACGGTGACTCTTTCGACTCTTCGCTAGGTGACGCCAGAGGTACTACGAAAGTTACACGCTTTAATAATTTAGCTATGTCGTCGGAGAATCAAATAGTCTAACTCGTGCCGTTTCAACGCTAAAAATAAATTATTGTTTACCTATATATATATATATATATATATAAAGTTGAACGAGTTCTTATTTAATCAATAAGAAGAATTTTTTACGAATCAAATCGTATGCCTGCAGAGCTACGAATTATTTTCTATATCCACGTGTTTCACGTTTCATGTATCCTGTACGCTCTAAAGTTGCGTAAATAACAGCTTTAACGAGTAACAGTTATCTCGAAGAATCCTTCAGTGTTGACGTTATTATTATCGTCGATTGAAGTACGAAGGAGAAGTAATGTAACAGCTTTTCGCTTCGAAATGGCGAGATATTACCTCGGTTATCATATTTTCCAGGAGTCACAGCCTTTACCCTCTTTCGAGTTCAATAAAATCCGTATAATAAAATAAACGTAATGTTGCGAGGGGCAAGATCGTTCGTCCATAAAATCCATATTGCGATAGAAAGGACTCTTTTCTCTCCTTTTGCCTCGAACGACGATCGAAGAACGATAAATCTGCGACTCGGTGACCCGGAGAAAAGCGAGATCGCCGAAAGTTCGTCCTCGAAAACACCAGAGATTATAGTAACTGCACGGCAGCTCGTTAGCGTCCATAAGGGGAGAGAGAGAGAGAGAGGGAGGGAAGCGTTTCAAGTGGGAAACTTTCCTCAGAAGCTATGCCAACTACGATTTTGTTGGTATAACAACGGAAAGGAAATACGTCAGAGCATAACATAATGGCACCGTCGACGAAAAAACCAAAGGAACGTAAAGTCGCGGAACACGCTAAACGAAACCCTTACTCTCGTCAATGGTGCTGCAATTGTCACTGTACGGACGCTCGGTCACGTTTGCGAGAAGAGATCGACGTGCAAGAACTAATTTGGAAACTTTTAAATATTACGAAACATAACCAAGGTGATGCGAAACAATAGCACTATTTGAAGGATCGTTTAAAAGTTTAACTTAGCGGAGTATGCAAGCAAAGTCTACGATATATGTAGATTGTGATAATAGGGAGAGCAAAGGAGAGAGCAACGTGGCCGCTATCTCGAAGAAGAATGCAACGCGAGAGAAGCGAGCGTTATTTACGTATGTCCCCGTTCGAGAGCGTTTCGATATCGCGTGCTAGCTCGGAATCCGAAGCAGCCACTTTGGAGAATCTGAGAGAAGCGACGGATGCCGCGAGCAGCAATTCCTTCGTGGAAAGCATCGGGCCACGCTCGGTAGACGCTAGCAGAACTTTGTTAAACAAACGATCCATCCTCCAAGTCATTAACAATTACATCAAGGCTGGCATCGAGGAAGGTCTCGTATTCTTCGTTTTCTCGATCGTTGAGCCGGTCTAGCTCAATTCTTCTTATCGTCTAATCGACCGTGCCGCAGGTAAACGACAAGCAAAAATCTATATCCGCAAGGCACTCTGGTTCGGCGTGAAATCGGGATACCTGATTCCTGCAGACTCTCAGGGGCAAGTACTCAAGGTATCCCCCACGTTGGCCAATTCCACGAGAAGAATCGGCAGGGAGTTGCGAAGGGAAAGACTTCGAGCTCGTAAGCTCGACGACAACGGCCTCGAAACGGTTCAACGAAAGACCCGAAGGAACTCCTTCTCGCGATATACTAAAAAGTCTCGCGACGAATCCACCGACTCCGCGGTGTCTCGGCGAAACGTTCAAAAATCTAAACGTAAGAAAAACGTTGCTCGTCTCCCTAAGAGCGACAAGGATAAACCGGGGCGTCGGCCAAGGAAGGAAACGAGGTTTGTGCCCGACCAGATTATTCTAAGATCATACCCCGTCCGGACGTTTCCCTCCTCTTCGATAACGTCTCGCGTCTCGTTTTCGTTGCCCCTAAGGACGGGAAGAGTCGAGAAGAAACGAGCCGAGAGAAACGAGCCGAACGATCGATTCTCGAAGGAGTCCTTCAAGGAACGTCGGACGATTTCGAAATCAGCCTCGAAAGGGAACGTTCGAAACGATCTCGATCTCAACGACAGAAATTGTTCGGAGAACGAGGAAAAGCGTCAGAACAAACGAGAGCTCAAGGAGGTTCGTAGCGAATTCATGGGATGCCCGATCCCGAAGCATCGAACGTTCCTGCTGACGGATCGAGAAAGCGAGTCGAGGGACAAAGCCGAGGAAGGAGAAAAGAGAGGGAACAACGAGGATCAACTGGAGGATTCCGTTTTAAAGGGAAGCGAGGGATAAGAATTTCAAAGGGACGTAATAATCTTCTCGATGCCGCTAGACCACGACGACGCTTTGTCGACGAAAAGTGGACGCTTTCGATCCAATTTTTTATATTCGCTTTCAGTTTTATCGTTTTCTTTTATTTCTACTCGGAATCTAAATATATATATTTGACAACGCTTTCGACATTTCTCGCGTAGACACTTGCGACATTCCTATAGAAGCAAGTAAAACGAAGGGAGGCCGAGCCAAGTGCCGGACGAGACGTGCCGTTTCGATACGGCTACCTGCCATCGACGGTTGGATCGCCCTCGCGTCGCTTTTCGTTATCGCTTACTATACGTTCGGAAGTTGGCGATTTGTCTCGAACCATTTCTTCGTACGTCGAATGTCGAGGGAGAAAAAAGAAGGAAAAAAAAGAAAAATATGACAAGTCGGTCGACTTATCGCGGCTAGATCGGTCCTACACATCCCTCATTCCATCTTCTTCCGATCGTTCGAAAGTTCCTTATCAAACAAAATTACTGTCGCGTTTGGACTTGTAACGAATATAATCGAAAAAATACGAAAAAAATATCGAAGCACGAACACGAATTTTTGCTCCTGACCATCGAACCTCTTCTCGCACGGAATTTACGAGCGACCAGCGACGTACGTATTCCAAATTTCAACATTATTTTCCTTTAAGCGCTAATAAGATACGACGGAACGCCAACGAGATAACGTTACGCGTTAAACAACCAACCTACCTACGGTACGCGCGTTGTGTATAACGAGGTGGCATGCCAGTGACCCATATTTCAGGTAATAATTTATTCCTTAAGGTCAGTAGTCGGTGGCATCGATTCTTCTATATTACGTCCACCTCTCGTCGGCACACTCGTGTTCGGCTTTAGGTCTAAAAAGGAACGAAACGAAAAAAGAGATTCGCCTCGTCGCCAATATAGCCGCAAGAGAAGCTCGACGTTTCGCAATATTTCTCAACTCCACCGAATGATATTTATATTTTGAAGTTTTGCAGCAGCAGCAGCAGCAGCTCCAAATAAAAATTTCAGCGAAAAACAAAGCGTGGAAAAGAATTTGGCCGCCAGGAAGCTCGCCGTAAGCAAATTTTCGTCTTTCGTTGTCTCGTCTCTAAGAAAAGGAACAAGGAAGGAAAAGGAAAAAGTAAAAAAAAAAAAAGGAAAAACGGAGAAAGAAAGAGTCGAAGACTGAGAGAAACGAAGGAGAAAAAGAGGAGCGACCGAGGAAAGGAACGAAGGAAGCTATCGTCGGGCGTTGCTTCTATTAACGAAGAATGGGATACAGAAGCGGTAGAAAGAGCAGCAATGGTCGTTCCAAGTTACACGTCGCCAGACCACATCGTCGTAGCTCGAAGAATCGTGCTGGCTTGTCGTCCTGTGTGCACAAATGCGTGGGTAGCGAAGGTGAGCCTCTTGCAGAAACTTTCTTGCACCGAACATCGATCGAACGGTAATTAATTTTCGTCGACAGCGAATAGCCGCTTAAGAAAACAACGAGAAACGAAGAGAACTCGACGGTGACTCGTCGCTCTCTTCTCAATCTTTTTTTTTTTTTTTTTTATACTTTTTCCCTTTTTGTCTTTCTCGCTGAACGAGCTTTCCAACCGTTCCCGTAGAGTCTTTAAACTAACGACTTTAAAACCAGAGAGCTTTACCCTTCGGAAGCCAAGGTATCGATTGTCTTTCCTCGTGTAACTTTAACGCGGACATGTTGCTAAACTCTCAGGTTTACAAAAAATAAGAAATCACATAATGAAGGCCCTCGACTTTGGCATCGAATCCGGATATCTCGTACCAATGGACGCAACCTATAAGATGCTGCGCGTATCCTCCGATTTATTGGAAAAACGGCAAAGTCGAAGAACGGAGAAAAAGGACGAAGAGACGACGAAATACAGGAGGAAAGGGTCCAAGGATTCGTGGAAATTGCGTGAAAAAGAAAATAAAGAAGACGAGTCGGTGGACCGATCGACGAAGAAATTCGAGGAACGTCCGGTACAAGACGCGAGGTGCAGACGAAACAGTAGAAGAAATTATAGATCTCGAAGTCGATCCAGAAGAAATCAACGCAGATCTCGCAGGAGACGTAGGAGGTAAAAATCGTATCGTTTTGATCTAAATTTTCTACCTTTTCTCTCAAGTTTCTTTTCTCTCTTAACCGGATACTCGGCAACAACCGGTAGTAACGGTCGACAAGACCAAATCGATGTTTCGCATGCAGGTGCAGTTCGGAGAATCCCGAGGAGATGGGAGAAGACGAGGACGATTACGAGCCAAACAAAAACTCCGAAAAGAGGAACCCTCGTAACGAGCGTGCGAATAGCGGTTCGAGAAGTTCACGATCGAAAACGCAGGAAGACAAAACCGACGTCGGAAGATCCGACGACGTCTCGGACATTTCCCTCGACGAGGACGAAAGCGACGACGAGGGGGATAAGAAGGAGACCAACGCTATCAAATCTTAATTCAAATCGATGTGCGATAGCCGCGAACCACTTTCAAATTTCTTAGTATCGTCCACTTCTCCCAATGTTATTATTATCCGTATGACCAATATATCTATACAATTTTTAATCGTTATTCGAACGAAATCGTACGGACACGTACGTTACGCGGACACGAAAATCTCCTCCGATCCATCGCAATTACGATAATTATACGCGTATATCCTCGTTCTCCTCTCGTGGCATGACGCGTGACACGAGAGAGAAAGAGAGTACGTACCACTGTGACCTTCCCTTCCTTCGATTCCCACGACTCACAACTGCTTGACCTTGAAACAGAGAGCGAGCGAACGAGAAAGAGGGGAAGCGTCGATAGCAGTGGACAGGATCCAGGATTTACGATCGAGATTCTTCTCCGGATTCTTTCGAGTCACTCTCCTTTCCTTGAACTTCACTCTTTGACCCCTTCCATCTCACGATAGCGCACCCTACTCGCTTTTATCCGCATATCCTGCAGACTCTCTCTCTCTCTCTCTCCCTCCCACCCTCACGCAGCAGCAGCAGCAGCAGCAGCAGCCAGCAGCAGGAGGGTAAAAGCGGATCGATCGAAGACCGGCTCGCTCTCTTGCATAGTCCGTCAACTCGATTGCAACGAGTCGTTCTTTCTCGCTATTCGGACCGGAGAGAGAGTCGACTCTTGCGTCGACCGGTTCGACGATTGCGCACCACGTGGCTTCGGATTCGCGCCAGGCTCGGTACGCTTCCCTTCCTTCCTCTCTAACCCGATATCATCCAACCCTACCGCCAGCAAAGAGAACTCTCACCAGACGCACCCCGATACGCCCTCGTCGTCGACGTCGTTCTACTCCCTGTCCTCGTCCGTCCTCGTCCTTCCTCGTCCTTCCTCGTCCGTGCTCGCCCGTCCTCTCCCTCTTTCTCTCTCTCTCTCTCTCTCTCTCTCTTTCTCATCTATGCTACGAAACGATGCCTTCAGTCGACACGCGGCGTCGCGACGCGAATCAGCGATCTTCCTCCTATCGAGATTTTCTCACACCGGTGTGTTCTTCGAACGGTCTATCCGATAAATTTCTCATTTTCAACGTAAGAGATTCAATTCCTATCGTCCTTCGTTTCTCTGATACTTCGATTCCGAGAATTAACAGATAGATGTAACTACCGTTCGATAATTCCAACACGATTTGATATTTCATCTCTTCGACGACAAAGGAAGGGATTTATTTTAGATTCGTCGTGCCTTCGTGTATGATTATTGCGATGAGGAACAATTTTCTTTTCGGTAAGTCGCACGAACCGATTTTCGAACCGATCAACGAACCTTACGGCGTATCGTTTCTACTTCGTTTCTTTCTTCCGAGGAACGAATTACGTGGTCGGACATGTCGCGATGGGTTCAAGGATTTTTATTAATTTTTGCATGAAATTACTTATTTCGACGGTTCTCCTTAAGAAGCATTAAACTTTTAATTGATTTATTGTTGGCACCCAAAGGAATTAACGTCGACTTGGTAATTTTTAATTACCTCTCCATAGCAAGTTTTGTACAGTTTCCATTAGACGTTACACCCGCCTACGCTCTGCGTGAAAACTCTCGCGATTCGGTGACGCTTATTTACAGATCTCGCATACTCTTTCTTGTCTCGCACTCACGATTGTTATTCGGAGATAGAAGAGAGATAGAAGACGGATAACGGGGCGATCGCATTCACGGAACACGCGCGCATCGTTCCGTGCGATGCGGTGCTTTCAATCGCGTTTTTCTCCGATTTTTTCGCACATCCCCCTGTTATTCGTTTCGTCGTATTGTCCCCATAGTAACGCGCCGTTACGTCACAGACGATGCCATCCACTTTCCGAATGTTTCCAACATAGGTAAACGAAAATCCTTCGAAATAACACGATAGGGTGAATACACGAGAGCATAGACAAATACCTGTGGCTCGGTTTACATGCGAAAGCACGCGTTTTCGAGCTTCCAAGGATTTAGCGTGACCTGGCACGATCCATTCGACGGAAGGTTACGCTCTTCTGCCCTCACGTACGAAGATGGAAAAAAATAGAGGTAAATCATCCGGTTGATTGCTCTCGTGACTGGCTCAACTACGTAGGGACCAGAGATCTTTTATCGAGGATTTACGAAGCCGGATTAAAGAAATGAAAAAAGAAAGGAACGGAAAAGGTCCATCTTTTTTTTTCTTTCTTTTCGTAAAAATAAAAAATCTAATAAATACGCACGCTGCCAATGAGAAAAGAGAGTACTCGAACTCCCATCGCAATAAGATCCTTCCTTCGCGTTGGTTTCTATCTCTTTCTCCTTCGACCAGAGAGCTCGACCCTCGTGTATCTCCTTTCTAATTAATATTTATGCGACCTTGTTGTCGTTGAATATACGATAAACGGCACGCGATAAAGCTCGATAACAGAGGACTCCGTTTTACTACGTTGTCGATATACTACGTTACGTACCGTACACGGGCGTACGTATGCAAGATACGTACGTTTTCTCGACCACGAATGTCTCTCCCTATAATGACGTCCGAATCGATCTGTCGAACCGATTAATCCGCATTATAAACAAAATCACCGATCTGCGCAGCGAAGAAAGAATAGAGCAACAGACAGAGAGAAAGGTTCGAGGATGTAGAATAGACGTACGTTGTCTATGGTTAATCCAAACCGAAGGAACGTGACTTCGTTAATTATGAACGCATGTTACGTGCTACCCCCCAAGGAGCGAGCTCCGGTCAACCAGTGGCAATAACATTGAATTTCATCTCCCCATATCGTCCGTGCTTCGACGTAAAAATATCATCTATTTCAAGTACGTAATATCGTAAACAAATTTTTACGCTGAGAAAAATAACTACGACTAATAAGATCTATCGTCTGGTCTCATTTGATTCGATCGTATAAAATATATTCGAAACATGTCGATAGAAGAAATTGATCACGATCGTTTTTTCCTTTAATCATCTTTTTTTATCATTACAAGATATTGAATATTTGTTTTATCATTGCTTTAAGAAAATTTATTTCAATATATTTTAAAAAGAGAGACCGCGCGAAATGTTTTATCGCGTTTCGTGACGCTTGCATCGATAGTGACAAGCACATCTCCATAGAAATCCATTTGCTAGGATATGGGAGAGACCGATATTCCTTGATTCGAAGCATCGACGATTTTAGAGAGACACTTTCAAAGTTTTATGATGCGCCAGCTGGTATAGCTCGATTTTACTTTTCTCTCGGTCTCTAAGAAAAACATTGAAAACACTCCGAGTTGCGATAAAAGTTATCCAAAGTTGACAACTTTTATCGTACTTTTATCATTATTATTATTATATTGTTATCGTTGTCGTTGTTGTCATTATTATTATTATTATTATTACTACCACTACTACTACTATTATTATTATTATTATATAAAAGTTTCGAAACGCAGTCATTCAGCGATCTAGTATATCACACAAAGTATAAAATCGTCCTCATAAATCGCTTCATAAGCGAAGCTCGAAAGAATTTATCCTCGAGGACACCGTTCAATAGTTATAGAGGGTATTGCTCTGCTATAAACCCAAATACTATTCCTGGTACGTTCCAAACTTATTGTTAGGCTTTTACGCGCGTAGTAAACAATCTTTCGTGTCAACGAACGGTCATAGTCATTATCTTATTTTTTCTTCGTAGATTTTCTTTCTTCGTTATTGCATCGCATGACTGTTTCTCTCTTTCTCTCTCTCTCTCTCTCTCACTCTCTCGCACTCGATACCACTGTGCACGATTCGCTATGGAATATTTTCAAAGCGTTCTCCTATTTACGATTAATTGCTCAGAAAGACGAGGTAGTAGTGGTTAGTAAATCACAACCGCAAATGCACGTGCACGAGTTCACCTTCTCTCTATTGACCTACCCGAGTGACTACCGTTCGAATCAATGAATGAAACGCTATCTACGTCTATACGCTTACATTCGTGTGATTCGATCATAATATGTAGTGGAAACCAAACATCGTGAATCATCTTGAGAGTATTTTGACAAGTTTGTGAAAATTAACCAAAAATAAAAGCTTTGTTAAAAACCTCGTACATTTATTATTCACAAATAAAATTCGTTTGCATTCATGCATACATACATACGCATACATATATATACATGTATATACGTATATACAAATATATATACATACACACACGCGTACATACACGCACGCACGCATATAATGAAAAGATCCAATTTGTTGAACGGTTTATCTCATTTCTAGCAGTTGATCCAGATAAAGGATTCGAAAGCTTAAAATATTTTTCCATGGAATCATCCTTCTTCGGATTGCGCCCAAGCATCAAGTAATTCCCTCTCAAAAAGGATTTCGGGGTAGACTGAGAGAAAAGTAGGATTGAAGAAGAAGGATAAAGAGAGTAAGAGGAGAAGGAAATGTCGATTACGTAACTTCGTAGAGGAAATAGACGCAGTGCAGGTGCTTTTCAAGGTTCTCCGACCTTTCCCCGATGTTTCTTTCCGTTTCTTTCTTCTCCCTTAACTCTTCCCCGTTGCAATCTTTTCTCTCGACGTATCGTCCCTGAACATGTGACGACCCCGAGAAAAAAATCAAGTGGGTGGATCGACGCGTGTTTCTTGCTACGAGTAACGTAAATACCGTTACGAAGAAAAATAGAAAAGAAAAGACGAAGCAAAATATCGTGGTTTAACGACATAACGTTATTAGGTAATAACACTCGATCGATCGGCTATCGCGTAAAATTTCACTACGTACAACGCTCGTATTCCCTTTGACGAGTACTATTACATGTCACCGATACGTCAAAAAAAAAAAGAAAAGAAAAGAAAAAAGGAAAAGAAGAGAAAAGAGAAAAAGAGAAAAATAGTTTTCAAAGTTCCATAATCTATCGTTAACGATTAGAAAACATCCTTCGTTTTATACGTAGGTTTATACTTAGGTACGCAGAGACACGTAGATGCGAATTCAATGCTCGAATGATGTTCGCCGTTGTACGAAGAACAATAATACATCTAAATGTACATTCGCCACTTAAGAAATGAATAATATTATTTCGGCCAGTGTATCCAGGTCAATTAAACAAATATCGCGTCGGATTTATACGAGCTTATTTATAAGAGCTCGTTATGCTCGCTGCTGCTTTTCGCTTTAACTTGTGCTTTTTTGCGTAAGCCATGCGTTAACCATGTGTGTCAGGGCTAAATCGGACGTAGTCCGTAAGCTTTGCACGTTGCCTACGGCCACGATTATCCCTTAGATCGTTTTTCTCCTCTCTCTCTCTCTCTCTCAATCTCTCTTCCCTTCGCGAGTTTCAGCAAGTTCGAGGATGTAATTAATAATGCAATACTTTCAAATTTACGACGTGCAGCGTGCCATTCCGAGATTCGCGCGAGTTGAAGGAGAAAAAAGTATCTTGAAACCAAGATCGATCGACGGCGAATGTTTAATATAATATTATAGGGTTTGTTAGCTCCCTTTTATCGCGATCATCGCACAAAGAGAAGTTTCAGGTGAGGGAAGAGAAAATTGAATTCGTTCTCTCAGAACGACAAAGAACGGGACTTTCTCCCTTTTTGTATCGTCCGATATTCAAACGCCACACCCAACCCCGACGCAGCATGTAAATCGTATTGATCTAGGAGAGAACAGACGAAAGTATCGCAGTTTAAGAGTATTTACGCTTTATACTGCCAACTCAAGAAACGAATGAACGCCAGCCGTCGCGACCACTTTATCAATTGCCATCGTCCTGGAAACAGAGAAAAAAAAGAAGCGAAAAAAATATTTGTACGCAAAAAGTAGCCAGATGTTCGTGGCAATTTGGTGCTCGGCCAAATCGTTAGCATTCCTCGTAGGCTCGAACGTCCTACGATCCCATACGCGCGAGCGCAAAATCATTCGCTCGACCGTGATTGATAATATTTATAAACGTTCTTTCGAGTTTCGTCGATCACTCGATGTACGAAAAAAATTGGATAAAAAATCTTTGCTCGATAGCACTCGAGCAAAGGATATCCACGCGCTCGTATTAACTGGAAATTAGTAGGAGTTAACTAGGCGTCGATTATCGATCCCGATCATCGGCGTCGAAACTTAACACCCTTCTCAATCCCGGCAAAGTAGGTAATCGAGTTCGAATGGATATCGCGATGAGAAAATTTAGCGTTCGCCTCATGACTGGCAACGATTAAATCGATCGATCTCCCACTCGTGCTTTTACGCCCACGGACGAAGCGAAAGAAAAAGTAAAAGAAACACTTTCTATCTGATACTTTGTATAGAAGCGTAAGAACTGTAAAGAAATAACGGACATTTATTCCGTTACCGCGAGGTCATTTCAATAAGAAAAATCTAGGAGAAATAGTATCGGCAGACTTGGCAAAGTTAAAAGCGCCGTTCGAAGCTTCTTCGTCGCGAAATCAACGGCGCGTGGGAAAAGGCAGGAGTTGACCGTGACCGGCGTAGACGACGCGTCAAAGTCGGAGCCAGAGACGAGACGGTGTCGAGTACAAGTGCAGGGTCAAAGCGACCGAGGCAAGTCGCCAACAATTTTTCGGACCTTCGAACTCATTTTTGTCCATCGAGATTCGGGTCCCTTCCTTGCTATAGATAAGCGCTCGATTATCAAGAATCGTAAGTGAAATTCAACGATAGCGCACGAGAGAGAATACAATTCGTAATTATTCATAAATAATATCGTCAAAGATTTGGAAAGATTTTTCGTTTAAGGATGCAATCCGTTCGATGGTTATTTTTAAATACGTAACGAAGCAACGGAGATAAAGAGAGCGACGTAACGTTGTACCTTGAAGCGAAATCAATATTTTGCGTAGCGGAAAGGTTCAACGCACGCGAGAGAACCCTTAAATATACCCTCAAGGTACCGCCGCGCCGATGCGGGCTATCTCCATCGACCTAGAAAAAAAGCATCGTCCCGCATCTGCAAAGAGGGAACGTGTTTGTCGCGTTCGAGTAACACGCGTGCCCACGTTGCTCTTTCACTTTCGCGTTATAAGACTATTCTTAGGGGAATCTTAAACGAGAGAATTCTTTTGATTTACCCAAGTACTTGGCACAATGGGAATAGGAGAGAGTCAACGAGTCGACGACGCGCGGCTCATTTTCTTATTACGAAGTTTATAAAGCACTCTCAGGCCTCTTTTCTTTCTTCCGTAACAACGAGGAAGAGTCTGTCTCGAGATATACTGCGTACGTATCCGGTTAGTTCTACGAAACATCCGACCATTTTAGGTCAACGATGCCGAAACGGGAATTCCTTAGGAAATTCCACAAGGATCGATATCCACGAAAGGCAGGATTAATTAACGTTTCGCGTTCTGGATTCTGACCTTAACGAATAAGTTAAACTTTATTACTTTGTTAACTAGACTGCGATCGGAACGCCGTCTTTCAAATTTATTTCATCGTCCATTTATTTATAGACAGTCAGTCGGTCAGATGCTCGAGACGAAAGAGAGAAAGAGTATCGACTACTCGTTAGCGCGCTAGAATATGAATTTCACGTTTCGCGCTTTGCCATTCCCCCACCCTCTTTTTTTCTTTTTTCTATTCGCTCGATACGTCGCAATTTATTGACACGTCGTCAGAAAAATATATCCCCGCGTCAAAGGTATCTCCATATTTCACGATAAGGATTCCAATTCGATTTCACGTTAGACCGATAGAACATGCCTGACAAATCTGTCGATCGATTTGAAGCATTGTTAGACTACTTCGCCGTACGAACAAGACGTTTCAATCGATATCTATCAACATCCGATAAAAACAAAAAACACAAACAGAATGCAGTTGAGAAAGTTGGTTCGTTCAAGTTTATCCATAAGTACGATCCGATTATTATCCAGAGATTAAACAAAACTCGCACCGAAGAAAACTTCGTTTTCCGATTTTTCGCTCTAATAATGATTCACCGATATTACATTTTTCTTAGAATTCCCCTGTGGACCATCGCGTGGACCTCGACTTGCAACGAAAAGATCAAATTTAAAGTCTTTTCTCAAAGGAATGATTTCAAAATAATCGAGTAATACTCTATTTTCAATTTCCGATCCATTTTTCTCATTTAAATGAAATATACGATCTATTTATCCAAAGTTTCAGAACAACAATCGCATTTCTCAACGTACTTGCTGCGTACCGCTGGCGAAAGACGTTTCTCCGGTTATTTTCGAGCAGTTATTAAACGTCAAACTGTCGATTCTTAAGAGGCGCATCATCGACGAGTCATCGATATTAGACAACTAGGTGTATTAAGTAATTTATAATGTTCGCCGAGAAACTCGATCGAACTTTTCTCGTTTCTCGAAGCTTGTAGGACGTTATAATCGTTTAAAAGTTTCCACAATGGCGAGAAACATTTTCTAAAATTAAAGTAGGTACTAACTACGTTCTACGACGCCAACTCATCGGTACCGAACTGATTATTCAGAAAACTATCGAAGTCGAATGGAAAAAAAGAGACGCGATCGTCCGTCGATGAAAGTTTGTCCTCTTAAAGATGAAAAATAATTATACGACGCGTCGATAGGTGTCCTTAAGCGAAAAAGAAAGGAACAACGCGAAGACGCTTGCGTGAAGATCTTTGAAGAAAAAGAGAAAGATTTTCCTCGGAGTTGCACAAATCATTTGCAATATCACCGCGTGACGTTGTACCGAAGAGAGTTGGCAAACAAAATTCAAGGTTGAAATCGATTATATTCGATTTAACCAATGATCTCAAAATTACGAAGCGAGAATCTTGACGAAATGTATCGAAGAAGTGTACCCTTCGGCGAGAGAGGTCGAGCATAAATTATTAGCGATAACGTATTCAACTCTTAAACGGGTCGATTTGGTAAACGGACTTTTTCCTTTCTGACAAGCGCCTATCCACTCTGTTTTCAGCGGCGAACGTCGTTCGTTGACACCAGGGAGAAAAAAAATCATGGATCGTGCGAAGAGTACGTCCGGGTGGAGTAACTTTCAGGTTTCATCGATTCCGACGTTTTCGCTGGCGACGGCATGGCGTCATACGGAAGACACGTTTACGAAGCCAACTTGACTTGAAAGACGCGTGGGCGAGAAAAGAAGGGACGCGCACACACGTGAAGAGGAGCGACCGTCTCGAAGGAGCGACAATGTCAGCGATCGCTACGGAGTCGCTGGCTAGCACCGTTGCCGATGAATCGACGACCGCTCTCGTACCGACGGTGACCAGGATCGATACCAGACTGGACGTCAGTCCGATCTCGGTGGTACTCGCCGTCTCGATAGTTTGCATCCTCTCGCCGATAACCGTCACGGGAAATTCCATCATTTTAGCAGCCTTTTATAGGTACAAGAGACTTAGAACGGCCTCGAACTACCTTCTCGTGTCCTTGGCCGTTAGTGATTTTGGGGTGAGCCCGAAATTGACTTTCTCCTTCATTTTCAGGGCGTCGATCGTCGATGAGGATACGTGCGATCTAATGCAATACGTTCAAATAGAAAGACTTTTCAATTCGGACGAGGTACTCGGAGACAGACCGTTCCTTAAATTATGTATACATTGGCCGATCCATCGTCGGCGAGCTATGACGTCACGAACGAGTCTTATGGGGCTCGAATAGAAACGGTTTCGCTAACGCTCGGCGGACTGACAATCGATGAATTCGAGTACCGCTCGGGATACGCGGGTATACTCGGGATCGTGCGTGCCTTTCACGACTCAGAGTTCTCGCGTTTATTCGATTAACGAGATCTCGAGAAAATATGGCTTCTATAACTTTTCGTTAACCCGTAACGATTCGTTGATCTTTCCTTAATAAAGATTCGTTTGAATACATTCCGAGAAGAGAATTAGCAGTAGCAACGGGTGATACCCGGCCCGTTCTTCGGTAACGTTTCCATGAAAATAGAATTTCATCGACGATCGAAGCCGCTATCTCGTCGTCCAGCATGCAACGAATGCGAACCCGATACCTAATCGATATTTGCTTTTGACAAAGGTCGGAGTGTTCATGCCGTTTGGTATGCAGCTAGAACTCTCTGGTCCGCCAGAAAACGGTACGTCGACGCTGTGCATCCTTCCGTATTGCATCGTGATCGCACTTTGCAGCGTGAGCGTGCTAGTTACGGTGGCGATAGCGGTAGATCGTTTGACGTCGTTGGCACAGCCATTGAGATATAAGAACATCATCACTCACAGCAGCATCGAAAAGTATATCGCCGTTTTTTGGATCTACGCGATCTGCGTTGGACTCTCGCCTTTGATCTACGCTCGAATCACGGGTCTGGCGGAAACGCATAGGTATTGTCATTCGCGATAATCGTCGAGTCTCTTAGAAGCAACGTCGAATAAGATTTACTACCACCTACGATATCTAGTTGTAGTCGTAGAGAATTTACGTGGGAGGGAAGGAAGGAGGCGGAGGGGGATGGGGGTTCGGAGAGAGAGATTAATTCACTTTACGTCATAGCGGAGGTTGTAGGTTCGGAGCAGCCGTCTTGCCGCCTGTAAGAGTCTTCCTGGTCGTAGCAGTTTGGGCGCCGAGCGCTCTCGTACTTCTTGGTTGCTACGTGTACGTCTACCTGGTGGCACGCGCTCATGCACGTGCCATTTACACGGTAGAACTATCGTTCCGGCATCAAACGCAAACCATGGCTTTGCCTCGCTACGGTCAAACGTTGGCCGTAACGGTCGGAGCCTTTTTCATCCTTTGGCTTCCGTTTCAAGTGAGTAAATATACCTTCTCTCTTTTCGTACCTTAAAAGTGCTAGAAACCGATCATCCGTCTCGAGCACAGGGTTCTATCGTCGTATATACTTGGCGTAACGCGTCGCGTCGTGCTTCCGTAAAGTATAAGAACGTGTCGCAAATCGTGCGACGATCGCCGCGCTATATCCGCCGTAGCAACAGCCGTCTAAAATCTCCGATCCGATCTCCGTCAACGACCGCAAGAAAGATCCATGCGCGATAGACGCGCATCTCTTAGGAGCGCAGCCATCGAGAAACGAAGTTAGCTACTCCCCCGATATGCCGGAGAAACGACGTTACGTCTCGTTAGATCTTTTTCTATACGACCTCGAGAAAGGAAGGCGCGACGCTTTATGCAGCGAATTTCCATACGATATTTCCGACGTACTTCGAAACGATTACATTTTGGAATCTTTTTATCGTCCTTTCTCGGATCGAACGAGTTTTTTTTTTCTTTTTGTTCTCTTTTTTTTCTCCGTTCTCCTCTTCCTCCCCTTCGGAATCCTTCTTACGAACCGAAACTTTCGTCCATCCGTAATGGCCGATCCGAAGCAAAACGGACAAAAAAGGAAGGAAAAAGAAAAAGAGAGTAAGGAAACGGGAGTCCTCGCGCGTCAGGAACGATCGACTCGCTCGCTCCGAACGATATCCGAATACGATGATACGCGTTCGACGAGCGAAAGAACGCCGTATCTAAAGAGAAATATGCAAATACGATCTCGTCCCGAATCTCGTATTTCGTCCCGTTTCAGACCTGCATGCTGCTCGACATCTTCTACGACACCAATTTCCTTTCGGAATGGGCGGTCGTGTGGTTGGGTCTGCCGATTCTCTCTCACAGCGGAGCGAATCCTTGGATTTATGCCTTTCATCACGGTGAGATGCGAACAGCGGCCGGAAAAATAGCGGAGGACTTGGTCGCTTTGTTCGGCGTTACGCCTAGCCGATACGGCGGATGCTCGCCCGCGAGGCGCGCCTCGAATACCAATCTCGAGTTGGCCGAGGTGAACAACGGCAACGACCTTAGGAGACAACGCGTCGAAAATTGCTTCGCGGCCAAGCGACGGAGCAGCAACACCCTTTGCTCGAGCAAACGTTGCTTGGACGCGTCCGGAAGGCAGGCGGACATTTCGCCGGAGAGAAACGAGGCCGATCGTAGCTCGTCCTCGAAATATTATCCGAACGAGATAGTCGGGGAGGACATCGAGGACCTGAGGAAAATGTTGGATCCGAAATATATAATAGATCGGAATCACGTCATAGACTCGAATCACAACGTCGACAAGATCAAAAATCTCAAGTACCTGCTCGATCCGACGTTCGGCAAGATAAGACACCTGAGACGTCTAAACCGCAAGAGACTCCTGAGCAAGAACTTTTCGAAGAAATGGTCCGAGCCCAAGTTCATATCCTATCAGAATTTAAATTCCGACTGCGGCTCTAACAGAAAATTTCTTCGGTTCAACGCCATGTCCGACTCGGCGTTGAACGCGAACAGTCCCGTCGTCGAGTGCCGATCGAAGGACGTCGACGCGACGGCGAAGGACGCGGACACGGACGAGCGAGGAAATTCGAATCTATCGTCGATGTCCTATCCGAACATAAGGACGGCCAGCGGAAACGCGTCCGACGTCAACTCGAGAGCGTTCGCCGCTAACGAGAACGACGGTTCGGAGCTCGTTCACAGATACTCCGTGCAGAATTTAAGCGACGACGGATTCGACGTACGACCCTCCACCGTCCCCCAGTTCTCGGATCGACGTCGAGCCGAGGACCGAACGACGAGGAACGTTTATTCGCGAGCCCGAGCGCGGGCACGATTCGATCTTGCCGGCAACACGGACGTACGTATTCACAGCTACTCGTCCCTGTCCACGGCCGAAAACTCGGCGAAGCGCGGCCTCCTGGACGATCCGAGGGGTAGATTGTCGACGAAGAGCACGAACCTCGTCGGCAAGAAGCTACCCAATCTGGCGTGTTTCGGGCCGAAACAACGCCGCGCGGCCCCGGAGGACCCGTCGAAGAAGGACAAACTCGAAACCGAGCCGTCGCCCCGTCGATCCTCGCGAGCTAATCGGACAACGATACAACGAATGATACACTCGGAATCGGTAAGTCGAATCGAGCCAAGCCACGCGTTCTTCCGAAGTTCGAAGCTCGCCGAGGGATTAACGATTCCGATTATACACTCGGAACCGCCCAGTCCTTTGGAGCCGGCTCCTTTGTCAACGTCGCGAGAGGAACACCTCGAGGGTTTCAACGTCGGCCTCGCGACGTGGAACAAGGGCGAACTCGAGTCGAGTCGAAATCGAAAGAGTCCCGTAAGACATTCGGATCCCACGTTGCCGTCGGTATCGTTCCACGTCGAGGACTTTAGCGAGCCTCTCGAACCGACCGATCTCTCGGGCAAGGAGACGCCGCCAGACGCAACCGAGATACGACCGGAAACGACTGCGAGAGAACCGAAACGATCGCTCGAAGCTATTCTCGGAAAACGCTTGGGAAGATCGAGGGACGATAAATCGGCCGAGCCGATATTCGGCGAGCACGACTCGACGAGATTCGACTCGAGACGGCCGTCCGACTCGAAGTGGTCGGAATCGTCGAAGAGCCAAGAAATTCTGTCGCGCGTCAACGAGCGCCAAGCCGTTCCCTCGTCCTCTTACTCGGTGAACGACTTTCAAACGTGCAACAGCGGCAGCGACTTGAACGATCCGACGTCCTTGGATCCGTTCATGTGTCCCGAGCCGCTGACCTCCTCGTTACGCGAATCCTTCTTCGACGCACCCTCGGCGCCCGACTCGGACGTTTTCACGTCCTTCGAGGAAAACGACACGGCCGACTTTTCCTCGGGGACCGATCCGATCCGGAACGACTCGTCTCCCGTCTACAACTCCGTATCCGCGATCGACCTAAAGAGCCTCTCGATCGCTTGCGAACAGAGCAAGTCGACCGAGTCCGTGTTTCGCGGCAAACGTACCGAGGACGGTTCTTGCGCGATCTTACGTCTGGAATCGTCGCCGTCGGTGCATCGTGCCATGATTCGAGTGCGATCGTACAAGGACGCGAGGAAAACGATTCGTTTGGCCCCATTGGCCGTACCGACTCCTACCGACCTTTCCACGCCCACCTTCGAGCTCGTCTCGGAAACGAAAACGGACGAGGCCGTATTGGTCTAGTCTAGCGGACTGTAACCTTTATACGACACGGCCGTACCACTGGCGCCTATCGGCCAAAGAGAGGGCCAAGAGGAACGTCGAGACGCGTGCGTTTCTTCGAGGTTCTCGCGATCGGATTTCGCGAGAAGATCGAGAAGCCCTGGTACGTTTCCTTTCGCTCGAAGGGATACAGAGTAACCCGTCTAATCGGACGACGACGTCTTAACGAGCGATAATAAAATATATCCCAAGTGCATAGCTTCGTTGAGCGTAGCGCAATCGCCGTGCCAAGCGAGTCAAAGGGACGTCTCGCTTTTAAATCCATGCGATTACCGATCTAATCACCGCTTGTGTACCTGAACGAAATCGTCGAAGAGATCGGAGAGAAAGAACGGAACGATCGAGCGTCCAAGTGGGACGAAGGGAAAACGAAAGGACGCAGCGACGTACGAAAGCGTTTCGCAGGGATAAATAAATTAGCGACGAGAACGAAACGTCGAGGGATTGACGACGAACGTTGACGTTGCGATAGATACTAGCCGATTTTGCGCGAGCGTAGTCGTCCTCTTTGAAGTCATTCGACGAGGAATTTTTATGTTTCGCTAGATGGTAATTCCGCTAGACGGTAAGTAACGACGCGTTCGTTCTCTCGAGGGACCGATCGAAACGCGCGTCGTGTAAATAGACAGAACGTTGATCGATATATCGAACGAATACTTTGCTAATTCTTTACTCGCCGAACGAGTTCGGTGCGCGTGTTGGTGTGCGACGGAAGGTCTACGCTTCCGACGAAACCGATTTGGGAACGCGTTTGAGAATGTTGCGGAAGAGAAATGCAACGTACCTTAAACGCGCGAATAGAAAACGTCTGTAGAATAGAAGGGGCGCAAGGACCAAAAGAAGATTATATTTTTAAATACTACTTGTATCGCTTCGTCGCGATCCTTATGACGCTTAAAGTATTTCGGAGAAGCATCTCCTCGTAACATCCCGCATCGTGCTGTCGCGCTATTTCCATTTGACGTTACTATCTTACGTTGAACGGATCGTCACGAAAGAGGAAGAAGAAGAGGAGGAGAAAGAAGAAGAAGGGAAGAAGAACGATACTCTCTTTACGCGTAAATAACCAAGGGAATTCTAAATAGGTACCACCTACGTACGTCTTTTTCGTTACAATCGTTCGTTTGGTGTGCGCTCGCGTACCGAAAGAGTGCCTCGGGCTTGGTTCTCCGTTCGAAAACAAGTTACGAAAACTTACGAGTTCTTCCCCCATCCTAAAAGACTTTGATCCAAGATTATCAAATAGAATGTGCATCCGAGTTGCGTCTTTGCGAGTGACAACTCTGAAAGGTAACACGAATGAGTGCAAACTCGCTGTAAATAGGTACGAACGGTATCCTAACCCCAGTGTTGCTCGAAGGTACTCGTGTTTCAGTACCTACTTATATACAAGTATAGGTACTCTCGGCGAAACTTCCCGGAGAGGCATAAAAATAGGTGTACTTACTTTCGTTTCGCGTAACGATCTCGATGACAAAGACTCCTCGAGTACTTTTACTGGAAAAAAAATTCGTTCCTTCGTTACACTCCTTGCCTTTACCGTTCGTACACGATCGATTTTATCGTGCGATCGAATTTAAAAATCATTTTGCTCAACGCGCGCTTACCGACTATGCTATGATAAACGAAGTTCAACCTATCGTCCCCGTGTCTTCCATCTAATACTATTAAAGATAAGTCGCTTCGGGTAATACCGTTTCGAATAGTCGACGAGAGTGCATCGCGGTAACGTATCGGGTAAAAGTAACTAGTCGAGAATAGTTCGAGGAGATTAAGCGAGTACCCCGTGTCTTACCTATACGTGTATATATTAGATGCGCAGTTCCTAGTACTTTATGAAGCAGTTTGATACGGTGCTATTTCAAATGTCGCACGATTCGATCGGAATCATCGCCACGTAATGATCTTAATTGCGTACGTGCATTTTCCAAAGACTCTCCATATTACGTGATGTACTGTATTACGTAAAATTCTATCAATCTAAAAAAATACCGTACCCCATCCGGCTGCTTCCTACGAACGATCGATCGTTAAAGAACGAAACGATATATCGCGCCGGATCGACGACAGCCGTTTCCAATTTGATCGATATTTCCATTCGATCAACGTTCGTGCGAGTATTTATTTAATTCGATATTAGTCAACACTGGAGTTTGTTATACCTGAGAAGAAATAAACGTATGCCTGTGCTATGTGTGAACCCACTCGCGTAAAGACAAATAATTCTTTATGTTTACGTAATAAAAAAAAAGAAAAGTAAGAGAACGATAGAAAAAAATCTAACATTAATTTATTACAACAAAATATATCACGATACTACGAAGACAAATGCGCTTAGTATTTATTTCGTTTTTCTTACACACATCCCGCAACAAATTCTACGATAATCGATTTACTACCGACTTTCGGTCGAATAGTGGTTTAACGTGCAAGTGGTACTTAGCCGTAGCCAACCTCTTTCCCTTGCACGATCGAGTTTCGTCGCTCCGTCGCGAGATGACGGCACCTGTATACCCCGATGAACCTTACCCCGAGGATAACGCAGAGTACGCAGGAATCGGTATTACGTCGGTATTATTCACCGCGGATACATTGTCGATTGTAGCGAAGATTATAAACGAACGATATAGTTGAAAACAATTTTTCATCCTACGAAGGAAGTAAAAAATTGTGACTTAAGAAATTGATGAATAATTTTCGATTAACGATCAAACGTACGAAATTAGTTTAGACGTACGTTAAAAGAAAAATTTAGTATATTTCCTATCTACGAGATGGCTCGAACGTAACGACGACGACGTCACCCTCTGTCCGATGATAACAAATGTGATAATACGTGGACGTGCGATCGGTGTCGAATCGGTCTCTGTGATATTCCTGCTTGTCTAATATTTTGCAACGTGAAGTCAGTTAGCAGTGATTTATAAACATGATCTTCAGCGTCTGCCATTTCTGAATTTTTTTTTTTATATTAATTCATTTTTATTTGCAGATGTCTAAGTTGACAGAATGGCTTACGTATACTAGTGTACCTTTAGGTGTATGGCTAGCAGTGATCACTGGATATATAAATCTTTCTTATGCCACGGAATGGCAAGAAATATTTCTATTCCTACCGCTTATCGCTTTACTTGTATTCGGTTTTTATGCGGCCAGTGTCGTCTTATACAGGACGTTTACGTTCAATGATTGCAACGTGGAAGCAGCTGAACTCAAAAAAGTATATAATCTTTTTGCCCTATGATTGTTCATAGGACGCTTATACGTTGGATCGATTAATGTTATTGCAATATTATTCAAATTCCAGGAAATAGAAGAAGCTAAAAAAGATTTGCGTACGAAAGGTATTTTCTCTTGAACAAAGTGAATATATTTTTATACTCTGTTGTTAAGCGTACACCATGAATATACAGTTTTGAACGAGCCATCTAAGGTTTCTCTATTCTATTGATATTTTCATTATTTAAGCGATTAATCGATTCGTCAAGTTTTTATTGACAAATGCGTCCTTGCAACTGCGCTGCGTTTAAACGAAAAAAGATATGTAACTCTGCGAGAAGATAATATTTGTAATTATTTTTTCTAATAAATGAAGATACATTTATTTATGCTTTTAAGTATTACAAACATATTGAAAACAGTGAAAAAAAAAAAGAAACAAGGTTCTGCTGCTTCAAAGTGTCTCTAGACCTATGAATGAAGTATAGAATAAGTTGTTTTTATACATTATTTTCTAAATTTTTTCAAGATAATATAATTGCTTTATGATTTACTGGTAAATGAAAATACAGTACTATTATATACCATTTACTTGAGGACAATCTCCTCAACGTTGTTATAATATATTTTCAAAGAATTCGTATGTGTGTTACACATACCCATGCACGCACGCACACACGCACGCACGCACGCACGCACGCCCGCCAGAGATACATACACGTACGAGTATGTACTTAGTTACAAATAACGAATCCTTACGTACGCACGTATGCATAGAAGAGAAAGATAAAACTGAAATATCAAAGTTAACAAGCAGATAAATTTTAGCGACCATATCGAAGCATTTCGTTATAGAGAGAACTTTTATTTTTTACTCTTCACTTTTCCGTAAAAGCTTTCATCGAGTTTAGTCTAATTGTTGCGATCGCTGACTATAAATCACGCTGTATCTACAATTCCTATATGTTTCTCTCGCAAAACCGTATATCATAAAAATCTGCAAATTTTATACTCACAGAGTTATCTATGCATATGAAATATTATCAATATGTTTAGTATTTTCATGAAAACAATATTTTTTAAGAAAGAAATTCTTAACAAAGAGGTTTGATGCACGTATACGTATCAATTAAAATTTCTTCGTTATATTTCTTCAACGCTAGAAACTGTGTTATAATAATCCTTTGATGCACATTTAATGGATCGACTTGTTAAATTTCTCTTTGATGTGCAACTATCTTTTTTATTTTCGTTTAAAAAATACAAGATCGCTTTTTTTTGTCTTTTTTTTGTTTCTTTTTCTTTTTTCTTTGTTTTTCTTTTCTTTTCTTTTCTTTTTTTTTTATACATACGCAAATGTACACACATATACAAGTACTAATTCCGATTGTATATGGATGCACTTATCATTTTTTTTTCTTTTTTCTCTTTTTTTTTTTTTTTTTACATCAGAAAGTCCATCAAGTGCACAAAGTACATCAATGAACTAGAGATACATATGTATAGCCCTTCCGTGCACACGCACAAATTATTTACTTTTAAATGCACGCACGAAAGGATACCTTTATTTATTTATTGTTATTTACCGATCTATAACTACCCTTAGTTTTGAATGTATAAATACAATAAAGTAAACGTACATTCTATGAACAGACTACAAATGTTACGTGGACTTTCTTACGTAAAAATAGTATTAATTTGCTCCAGACGGTGAAGAAGCAAAGATTCATTATCATACGACTGTTACGATCTATAAGTATGAATGTATCGATACAAGCTCCAAATGATTCTTTTATAGCCTGCAATATTGATGTGTTTTAGGTGAAATCCATCATGGACATAGCACAACAAATAGAATTTTATATCAGTGTGTAATTTTAGATTTGTTGCATTTCCAGCCATTTTGATACATTGATGAATATATCACATAAAATTTAGCTTGTTGGTATACATGTCAATTCTCCTGTATATAATGAATAAAATATCCTAAACATGTACGTATATTTACAAACAAAGCAATCGTAATTACTGTGAAAATAAGTGGTTATGATGTAATTACCCACCCTTTCTCAGTCCATTGATATTTCAAACTCATACATATGTATAACTTCAGTCATCGAGATTTTGAGATAGCAAAAAGTTAGCAGCAAGATTCTCATTTTTTTCACATGCGAAGTAAGCTTGTACAACTAGATGTTCTGGAAATCCTAATGCCGTCAACCTATCAATAGCCTCTCTGTCTTGCGGTGTTAACTGAATCATTTCAACAGCCGCCCGCGTACTAGATCCACCACCTGAAAGACCACCTGAAGCGGCCGCAGATGCTACCGCTGCTGCAGATACAGGCATAACTCGTGCGCCTGTACCACCAGTTGTTTCTACTGCATTAAAAAGATTCACTTGTGTGAGCATCCATTTATAAAGTTCACATCGATATACTTGCCAAATTTTTGTTTTTTTTTAACGAACGAACCTGGCTCATTCAGCATACGTATAAATGCTTCCTGATTCTGTGAAATGTGCTGTAAAAGGGCAGGATTAGTTTGTCCTATTTGCTGGAGCACGGTATTTAAAAGTTGAGGATTTTGTTGAATAACTTGGCGCATTTGTTGAAACTGTGGTTGCATTCGTAGGAACGCTAAAGGGTCTTGACCTTGGTCTTGAAGTTGTTCTTGCGCCTCGGCTGGATCCTCCAATGGATCCTCGAACAGTTGCGCAGGTATACCTGTCAGAAGATATTCAACCGCCCTATCCGGATTGTTGAAGCTCGCTCGTAAAGCCTGTTCAACTTGTTCTCGCTCGTATCTAATGAAAGTGAAGTTAATTGAAAATACAAAATGCGCTTTTCCGTCTTCCGCTTACATAGATATTTTTCTTTTCTTTCTTTTTTCTCTCTCTTTTCTTTTTCTTTTTTCTTTTTTCTTTTTCTAATCCTATTTCATTTTTTCACTTACCCCATATCCATGATATTGTTTACCATTGTATTGTATTCTTCACCCATCAGCAAGGCACTCTCGGCTTGTCCTCCAGCAGCTGCCGGTTCCGTTACTGTAGATTCTTGCACGTTTGTAGACGGTTGAGATACAGTTTGACCGCTAGGATTTGTACTAGGTGGTGGTGCTGAGCTATGGCAAAAGATAAATACCATGAACTCGCCTGAAGTATCTCAAGAATAACATTTTTTTTTTCTCATTCGCAACTGTAATATAAATATTTACATTTAAAACAATTTATTCGAGGTTTAATAACCTTGTGACTTGTCCAAGACCCTTATTACCTTTTTAAAATATCATTCATAGACAATAGTTATATACTTTTCTTTTTCTATCTCGCTCTTTTAAAAACACACTTTCGACATATTCGTAAACTGTTATTTCTGTGAATACCTGGTAGTTGTGTCTTCCTTATTGTCGCTTTCAACATTGTGCTCTTCGCTAGCAGCTGAACCACTACCAGCTTTAGGTTTTGTAATCATAAGAACTATAAATTTCTTTTCATCGATATTATACTCCGTGAGTGGTTTGTCATCTATTAATATTTTGCCTGAAAAAATTACGTGTATATTTCAATATCGCATAAATATATCGCATGAATATATGCAATAATATACGTATAAAAAGTACGTGTATCGCGTATATTGATCTCTGAAGAAATATCGGAGAGACGAGTGTTGGAAACGATTCGTAGAAAGGTAGAAAAAAAAAAGAAGAAAGAAAAGAACTTTCAAACTTAACCTGCAATAGCTCATATGCGATATGAATCGTTGAAACAAAATTAATTACGCGCACATTTTATGTCAATATGTGAAACTTTTCATAATAATATATATATAACGGATTATTGAAAACCATACAAGCATAGTCGCAAATGTTATAAATTTGGATGAGAAGAAAGTGAGGTTATGGGCTTGAATTTACCAGCATATATTAACTTTTGATGTTCGGTAGGAAAGCCTTCTTGAGTCTCGATATGTTTCTTAAGTTCCCTTACCTGCAAAGTAACATATAATTTTTCTAATCAACTGAAACCGAAGCTAGATGAAATTCAATATCATTACATTTTCACTCACCGTTTCGGATGGGTCAATTTCTACCGTAAAAGTTTGTTGCTGTAAATTTTTCAGAGTTATAATCATATTGCAGAATTTTTAAAGAAACAATTTCCCACTCAATGATAAAGTGAAGTTCGAGAATCTCCTTCAACAAGAATAAAACGAAGTTTTGGCTGAAATCTTTTTAGTGATGAGTCGGCACTGCTTTAAGCAGCTCAAAGATACATAATCCGTGGTATAACGCGAGAGGAACAACGCACTATCGTATGAATTTATGAGCATTTCCTTTGATTCCAACTCGAAAAGAGATAATGCCTAGATGGCAGCATTTACTTTATTTTCCCTAATTCAACGCATATTTGCTGTTCGCCGCTGGCACACGTTACACACACGCACACACGCGCGCGCGCGCGCGTTTAAAAAGTTATTTCTTCGTTTGTAAATAAAGCCGTGCTGACAAAAGATCATTTTTATTGAACTAACTCTCTTAGTTCAATTAATCAAAAGAAAATATCTTCGTAAAGACTAAGAAAAAAATTTTAAATCGCGCTTTTCCCGCGGAATTTATCTACGATTGCTGCGTGCACTGTCCAAAAGAAAAGGTTACGTTGTATTTCGTTCGTACGAGTTTCCAATATGAGTACAGTTTCGAAATTATTGATTAAACAATGTGAACGTTTAAAACATATACTTTGTTCACGTATATTAAAATTGTGA
Source organism: Vespula vulgaris (assembly GCF_905475345.1). NCBI lineage: Eukaryota > Metazoa > Arthropoda > Insecta > Hymenoptera > Vespidae > Vespula > Vespula vulgaris. The sequence goes on along the minus strand of NC_066600.1, from coordinate 205,885 downwards.
AAATAATAATTGGATATAAAGTAGCAACATGCAAGAAAGAAATACATCGTTTCTATTAAAGAAAGAAAATGTCTGATAAAATGTCATCTGGCATGTGACATTTTATTATGTGAGTGGGGAAAAATAATTACAATGAGCGAAGAATGTCCAAATTGCCGACAAATTACGAATACCTCAGATTCAAGACTCGTAAAAGATAGTTGTGGTCACACCAAATGCAGAATGTGTCTTCTGTACGAAGAACAAGGATGTAAAACTTGCCGTGATCTTCCACAAACCAGTGGAAACTTTGGTAAAAAATTTCTCTCTCTTTCCTTATTTATGCTTTCCTTAGTTACTAATATATGATAGAAAAGTAATAAACTTTACAAAAAATAATAAAATTGATTAATGGTTATTTTTACAGTCGAATTAACGAATGACAATCATGTAAATACAGAAAGTTCTGTAATCGGAGAAGAAATAATCTTACCTTTAGAGCTTGTTATTAATAAAAATTCAAAGTGTATCTATAAAGATACTTTCGATAGTAAAAAAGATGCGTACGAATCGTCAACCGTAAATACCGACAACGAGAAAAACTCGATTAAAATGTACATTCCTAAGATAGAATCTTGCGACCTAAGTTCAAACGCGCAAATGCGTTTAAATAATGAGAACAATTTGGTATCTCAATCGGCAGATGCTTTTAACGATGTTCAGACTTCTATAGCAACAAGAGTAAACGTTAGAAACACGGTAAGTAAACTCATTAATGTCGTTATAATATGTATAATAATAAATATTTCAATATAATGTAGAAACCAAAGTTAGACCCTATTGAGTTTGTTGACAAAGGACCGTTAAAGGATAAGCACTTAAAATCTTCCAATAGAAGTCATATATCGGTAATACCTGGAACTCCGGAGAGGTACAAGTGCAATGCTTGCAACAAAATATTTCGAAACAAAAAAGGCAAATGTTACCATGACGCGTGCGTAACTGGGATCAAGCCTTATCAATGTACCTTCTGCGACAGAAGTTTCGTTAAAAGGTCTCATTTTGAATATCACGAAAGAGTTCACAGCGGATATAAACCGTACAAGTGTGGCATATGCGAGAAAGCATTTCCTCAACAAAACAAATTAAATAGACATATGCATTCGCATAACAGTAAGCATTAATTTGGCATATTGCATCTTTTTTTATTTTTCTTCGAGTCTTTCTTTTTAATGTAACGATATATTGTAGAAGAAAAGCAATTTATATGCCCTAAATGTAAAAAGAGATACAGTAAGCAAGAAGATTTGAAAAACCATTTGAATAGTCATAACAATTCTGTTGTCTATACCTGCAAAGTCTGTGGAAAATCTTTCTGCGTTTTGACAAATTTGAAACGTCATATGAGAACGCATACTAGTGAGTCCGACGATTATCTCTTGGCATTATCTTACCATAAAGCATATTATTTAAAAACGATATTTTTATAACAATTACGCAAATGCATTTTATTATTGTATCGTAACATTATTATCAGATGAACGACCGTACGTATGCGACCAATGCAGTAAGAGCTTTAAAGATAAATCTTTGCTAATACGTCACAAGCGAACTCATCAAAAAGACAGGCCTTTCTCGTGCGCGCATTGCAATAGAGTGTTCTTGTCCAAGAGTGAATTAAGGCGTCATTTGGCGGTACATACAGGTATATCCTTCGTAAAAATTTATTAAAAACAGAAAAAAATAAAGAAATAGAATAAATCATTGATATCTTGTGTAATTTTCTTAGATGACAAACCATTTTCCTGCGAGTACTGTCAAACCGTCTTCAGGAGGAAAGATAATTTGAATCGTCACATTAGGCATCATCATACAGAAACTTCAACAGTCGAAATGAATAAGTTACAAAATCTCAGAGAAGATGCAAATAAAAAGGTATTAAAATCGAAACAAACTAGCACAAAACACAAGCAAAAAGGAAGAAAGGTGGAAAGAACGACGTCCGATGTTATACTAAAATCTCCTAATAAAGTTTCGATAGGTGTCACAAATTCTCACGAACAAATTAACTCTAGATTAGATCCAATGGGTAACATTACACCAGTCATAAGAACTACCACCGAGCTAAGTAACGCCGTACCTGTTATTAATGGTCCTATTTGTATTAGAAAGCCAGAGGATAAGACTGAAAGTAACAAGAAAACCTTTACGTATACAGAACCAATACCGCTCGCCGAGGCTGTCGTTATAAACAGAAGAATCGAAGAGAAGTTGTATCCTCAGAATATGTCCCGTCATAATTATTTTTTGTGCAATTATCTGAATCATTCTGACAAGCAACAGCATGCAGCAACACCTTCGTCGATGCGCGCTGCTAATCACTGTATAAAAGTCAATTATTCCAATCTCAATGGTTTATCCTCCGAAACGACAACGGCGACCGAAGCTACTTTTCTATGCCAAACTCCAGAATCGAGTAATTTAAATTTGGAAAAAGACTCGATAATACAACACAAAATTTCCAAAGAAAAGTCTGTCGGTTGCGACGATATAAAGGCACCCGAAATTACTACGTTAAAAAAAACTAATGATCTGTTCGTTGAAGTAATTGGCCTTAAAGATTGCAATTCGATTGATACCAAGGAAGAAAAACAAGAACAAGCAAATTGCGTTTCTACCATAAAAAAGACGTATGGTAGATCCTGAGTTAAAAAAGAAAAAGTATATTTTTACGTAATAAACAAGGTTTCTTTTTTAAAGGAAAAAAGTGAGTGGTTGAACAAGATTGAAATACGATACAGAGTAACTAGTATTACAAATTTATGTGTTTTCTAGTAATCTTATTATTCCAATATATTCATATAAGAAATGCATCTCTTTCTTATCAATTTATTGCACATTACAGTTGAAACAAGGATTTGCCATGGAATTGCGTAACTTATCCATTTGTACATACTAAAGTTATGTCCGTACGCGCTAAAGCTACATCGTCCAGATTAAATGTATTTGAAAACGTGTATCGAGATGTAGAGACGATAATTGTACAGATAAACGATACATACCTAAGAATGTATGACTTATTTAACAAAAAAAAAGAATAATAATAATAATAATAATAATAATAATAATAATAATGATAATAATAAATAAATAAATAAGTAAATAAATAAAAAAGAAAGAGAAATAGAAAGAAAAAACAATGTTACCGCTCCAAAATAAGATTTAAGAGTTACGATAGATTTTGAAAAATTCGCACAGATTTAACGAATAACGCTTGAGACGAAAAGTGGGAGAATAAACTGCAAAAAGAGAAGACAATTGATTAATCCTTCATTTCTCAGTCCTTTCGTATATCATAGACTCTTTTATAAAGAAAACTTCTGTAGTGAAATGAAAAAACACTTTAGTTGGTATTTGGTTTTTGATTTATCGTAGTAGTGTGCCAAGTTAGTCTTTCCTGATAAAATTTAATAACTATCTGAGGACAAATGACGTTAGCTTCTCTCGCAGGTACTAAATCCGATTCCTCTGTTCCTTTCCTATATGAATAAAATCTTATGTATAACATTTATTATCTGGTCACACTTTTCTTTCTTTTTTTTTTTTTTTTTTACAAAATAAATATGCAAATAGAAAAGTAAAACACGTAATATAACGATAGCTGACCATTTCATTAAAAACATTAATTCTCCGCTGGAATCGGTTGCTCCAATAATTCTTTCTGGTTCCAATTCTCTATTAAATCCATATAACGGATTGGTATTGTCTAACAGCCTTTTTTGATTCATACTAAAAATATAATAAGAATAAATGCCGTTAAATAACTTATAAATATCATTTTTGTTATTAAACGCACGTGTGAACGAAGGTTAAAACAACGGAGGTGAAAGATTCACAACAACAACGCACTATGAAAAAAGGGTACCTTGCCGGTGAAGTAGCGCCTGTACGAAATTCAATATCGTTGGATTTTTACGATTATCTGTTCACGATTGATCCAAAATTCGGTATACTTATACTATTACGAATGTTTATCCGTTCGTAGGTACTACCAATGTTTCCTACGATATTCAAACGACGACTCCGTTCTGCGTCGCACGAAGGACTAGACTCTCCCGCGTGAGTGAAATTACAAAGTCTCTAACAAGTTGGCGTTGTAATAGCTCGTCCCTATTGGTCGACGCAGTAGCACGTGGATACAGCCACCAATAGCGTGTAGTCAAAGGAGGGAGTTTACGCGAACGATATTGTCGCTTGTCATCTTCCATGTGTATAAGCCGACTATAACCGAATCGTAACGAAAACGACCGATTCATGATGCTGCGATGGATCTGTCGATCGCTCCTTGCACGCTTTTCACCAGTAATAACAGCAAAGTGCAGTAGTAGTAATTGCACTAGCAGCACGACATTGGTCGATGCTATGCATCGCGTACGCGTCCTGTAAATTAGTGCTTCGTGCAAACGATAAAGACGATCTGTCGTCTCGTATGTAGAGAGGAGACGGCAGAGAGTGAGAGGGGGGAGGGATAGAGAGAGAGAGAGAGAGAGAGAGAGAGATAGAAAGTGAAACTCGCGAGGGATACGCGTCTCGCGCGAGGTTTTATCGTACGCGAGTGCGTTCGATTACGCCGAATAAAGGAAGCGAGAAAAAAATCTAAAAGTTGTATCGACTAAAGAGCCGGTGATGAAAGAGACGGCGGATAAAAGTAGGGGTGAAATGACTCGTAAAAATGTGGGTTGAGAAAGTGAAAAAGGAAGGCTGAGAGAACGAAGACCGGTCGATTGGTCGTTGTCGCGCGCGCGACAAGAAACAAAAGAGAGGAAGAAAGCTTTGTGACTCCGAAGCGGACGGCCCTCGCCGTTGCCAAAGCGTATCCTCGCTTGCAGCGAAGAATGGGTGAGTGCGCGGTACGAAGTCTCGATTGATTATAAATAAAATCTTTCTATTTAAGGCCGCGGGGCGTGTCTTTCGCGGAAATACGACGAAAGAAAATAGATTTTGCGAACGAGACTCGGCTCTCGAGATCTCTATGCACTTGCCGAATACATTTTCCACTCTACTTCCACTCTCCCCTCCTTTCTCTCTCTCTCTCTCGCTCTCCCTCCCTCCCTGCCTCCCCCTCTCTCTCTGTCTCTCTCTCTTTCTCTCTGGGTTCTTTCCGTTTCTCTTTAATCCGTATCGCTATATACATATATATTGATAAACAATGCAGCAAATGAAATTTCTCACATATTATAATGGAAATATTTAACTAACAATGTCATTGTAAAAACACAGATGCGCAAGGAGGAATGTCGCGCAACGTCGGTCCTGGACTTTATGAATTTCTTATGGAGGCAGAATTGCAACAGTATTATCCAGGTATTCGGGGTACGTAGATACAAATTATTTGCGTTACTAGGAGAAGTTTAAACGTGTTTTACATTTATCTCTTGTTATCGTCAGGGGACCTAAAAGTTCAAACAACGGCGCAGTTAAAATATGTGACCGAAGAAGATTTGAATGCCATAGGAATGAGTAAACCTGAAATGAGACGCTTAAAGAAATATTTTCAAAAGCACTTTCCTCAAAATTATCTGTCAAAGTTCAAGAAGATGTTACTACCAAAGCGCGAAGAACAAACACCCAGTGCTCTTGGTATGTTACCGGAGGAAAGGCAGGATAGGCCTCCGGTACGCGTTCCTAACAAGCACATGATTCCTGCCGATGCGATAATAGTGAACAAGGAGTTAGGGACAGGAGAATTTGGAGTCGTACAACAAGGCGTATGGACCAACGACGGCGAAAGGATACAAGTTGCAATAAAGTGTTTATCGCGAGAGAGAATGCAGAATAATCCCATAGAATTTTTAAAAGAAGCTGCCATTATGCACTCCATCGATCACGAACACATAGTAAGATTATACGGAGTTGTTTTGGATACAAATTCATTGATGCTAGTAACGGAATTAGCGCCATTGCGTTCTCTACTAGAGTGTTTGAAGGAGCCGAGTTTACGGGCCAGTTTTCCCGTTTTGTCGCTATGCGATTTCGCCGTTCAAATAGCCGATGGAATGCAATACTTGGAAGCAAAGAGACTGATACATCGAGATTTAGCCGCAAGGAATATCCTTGTCTTTTCTAAGAACAAAGTTAAGATATCAGATTTTGGATTGTCCCGTGCGCTCGGCGTCGGTAAAGATTATTATCAGACGAACTTCAACGTGAATTTAAAATTACCGATCGCGTGGTGCGCTCCGGAATGCATATCTTACTTGAAGTTTACATCCGCCAGCGATGTATGGGCGTACGGCGTGACCCTTTGGGAAATGTTCAGTTATGGATTTCAACCGTGGGCCGCGCTTACGGGTCATCAAATTCTAGAAGCCATCGACGAACCAAATTTTCAAAGACTCGAACAACCAGAATGTTGCCCGAAAGATTATTTTTCATTGATGCAACAATGCTGGCAGCACGAGCCGTCCAAACGGCCGAAATTTTCCGAATTGATCAATTTGTTGCCGGACTTAAAGCCGGAGCAAGTCCAAGCTGTGCAGGACAGCACGGAAGCGGGACAATTGGTCTATAGACAAGGCGATATAATAACCGTGCTGGACAAAGGTAGTAGCAATACCATGTGGAAGGGCGTCTTAAACAATGGGAAAACGGGGATCTTTAATCCCGCCCACACGATAGCATATCTTGGGTCGAATTTACCGAGCAACAAGCCAGGAGAATTTACAAGAGGCGACGGGAAAAACGCCTTTTCCTCTCAACGCAGGAAAATTCGTACGGATATGATATCTTCTCCTCAGGGCGATTTGAAACACACCGGTCACGTTGGCCTGGACGGAGCATATTTCGGTGATATCAGTTTTCTCGGTGGCAAGTACCCACATTTACCGCGTCAAGTGGTAACCCCCTATAAGCCGCAGGAAGATGTAACGGATAATTCTAGTCAAATTTTAAATCAGGATGTAAGAAGTTTAGAGATAGACAGAGAAACTTTGAGGGATAGCAGGGCTTTGCAACAAGAACAGCAAAGTAAACATGGTAGTTTTTTTTATGTTCTTTCCTTTCCTTTTATTAGAGGGAGTAATTATTAGTACTGTCGTTGGAGAGAATATCAATATCTTTCTCTCATACTTTTCTCTGATACTTTTTATAGACAGTTTATGGTCCGACGTTAATTCCGAGATGTGCCAATTGGGAAGCGTTTCTAACCCGAGCAAACAAGCTGCCGTCGTGTCGTCAAATCCGATCGGTAATATCGAAAGTCTCGGTGCCGACCACGAATACCACGAGATCAGCGACGAGGAGAATCAAGACAGTCCGTTGAGATTCGACAAAACGCTAAACTTTGACTTTGGCCCGAGCCTTTTGGCTGAGATGGATCAAATGTTTAGGTCTCTGGGTAAGCGAAGTATACGGACGCTCGATACAAGCAATGATCATAATAATAACGATGCTAATACAAAACTCGCTGTCTAACGCATCCACGTTGTACCGTCGTAAAAGGTTCTTCCGCTCCTCCACCGCCGCCCGGGCACCCTTTACCTACCGAACACGAATCGAGCAACGCAAGAAACGAACTTCGGGAAATACAGGCAAAGCAATGCAGCAAGAAGAAACAAGCGACCGTGAGTCCCATAAATGTACAGTAATCTTTTATTATTTCTAATCATACGTTTGTACATTAGTGATCATTAATATTTTCTTATTTATTGTTTGCTGCTCTTTTTATATCAGTTTGTATAAATGTTTTGAACATTTACGTTTACTTTCTACTTTGATATTTTTACTTTTGTATTTATCGTTTATATTTATCCACATTTATATTTACGTCTGTAACTTACGTTTATACGTATTTATATCATTTATTGTCTTACCTGTATTGCGAGAACGCATTAGTTAAGGAATAAAACTTAATAAATTTAACTAGAAAAAGTACTCGAGGAAAGTACTCGAAAACGAAAGAAAGGTAAAAGGGAAAAGAGAAGAAAAAGAAAAGGAATTACGCCATTAGAGTGTAATCAATATCTTTCGCGGGACGACACGCATATAATATACGATATCGTACGAGTCGTAGCGCAAGCCATACTAAAGATCAAAGATAGAAATAAAGTTAGTAGAGTCGTAACTGATGGAATCAGTAAACGTTTATCTTATATTTAGGTGAAGCCTATCTCTGCAGCCGATCAGAAAACACTCTACTCGGCCATTGCTATGGCACAGGAATTGACAGCACGTTCCATGACAGATCTTGAACATCCACCGGAGTCTCCCCGAACACCCGCCAGTCCTTCAAGACGCAGAAAATTCTCTTTTAAGTTGCCACATCAACACAGTCCCAAACCAGACAGACGACACTTTTCAGAAGAAGCAGCCAGAATACCTGACATGCAGGTACATTGAAACGATTTTTTGTTTGGTTACTGGTACCTATATTATGAAAATATACACACAACATAAAGATTCTCAAAGTCTAAGCGAAGGAAGAGCAATCGTTATTTAATCACTTTATCGAATTCCTTCGCGCGCTTACGGATTATGCAGTTTCGCACACTCTTCACACCACCGACAAGTTCGTCTGATTAACCGATAGAGAAATATCGACTGTCACTTTTAACATTCTCTTTTAAATTTACGAATTCGAATGTTTCGATAACGTGTCACGATTAAACTCGATTAAACTGTTATGGAACAGAGTTAATTCCTGCTGTCATTTTCACTCGAAAAGTAGGTATGCATTACTAATCTTTCAGCTAGGAATATTTTTATTAAACCATAAGTGATATATACGTATGTACGTACGTACATACGTATATACGCATGTGTGTATATATGTGTGCGTGCGTGCATATACATACGTACGTGCACACGCATACACATGATCGACTTTCGACAAAACTCTAATACTAATTAATTCCTCCTCTCCTCCTCCCTTTCTAACTCATCGTTTATTTGTCTCGTTCAATTTTTCTTCGTTATCGCTTATTTTTTTGTTTATTCACTTCTTTTATCCTTTTCGTTTTCCTTTTTTCTTCATTTTTTTATGCGTCGCTGCACTGCCGTTATAAAAATCCTTTTTTATTTTTCGTCGATATGTAACGTCGAATCTTCGAATGATATTAATTTGATGTAATTTCATGTGACATTTCGCTTGCCTCGTCGTACGTAACCATTGTTCTAATTCTGCATGATCGTATCTAACGTCTGTATTGTATGTAACGAACTAACGTTATCTTGTGCATGCGACGATATAAAGTGGCTATGTTCGAGTCTACAATCGCTATCCTCCACGGTATCTAGCATAGAATCTCTTGGCGCGCCATCGACCTTAAAATTGCCTTTGTGGGACAAAGCCTCGGCAGAGTTTTGCTTTGCAAAGTCCCGCGAACTTTTAACGAAACCAAGTGCCTGGACCTCCTATATGGACATAGAATTCGACGCGCATATATTGGACAATGCAGCCACCAAACAGAATCTCGTGAAATCGAGCGAGTTCCTCGAGCATGGAAATAGGAAAAGTGGCTACAATTGCGAAAATGCGATCGACATAAATCCAAATCATAATCTTAAGCAACACAACGGAACGGTGTCCTTCAAAATGGATAATCCTAATCTTGACTTTCCAAGGGAATCCAAACGGATATCGACCAGTTACGTCGATCGCTACTTCGAGCAACCTAAATATTTTGACGAGGACAGCAGCGGTTTGAGCTGTTCCGTCGACAAAGCTTTGCGCTTCGTCGAGGAGAAATCCGACAAATTTGATAAAATGAATAATTTGGAGCACTCCGTTAGATCCTCGTACGCGAGCAATATCCAAGAGCAAACCTCGTTGATGGGCAACAGGGCAGCTCAGCAACAGCTCTATCAAAACAAAGTCGATAATTGCGAGCAAACGTTGCAAGACAAGACGAGCTCGACGAATTTCGAGGTGGCCCGCGAAGAGACGCCTAATTACGACTTGTTGAAGGAGAAGACGGCGAATCTCGATACCTCCCGCGGCAAACCAGTCAAATTCGAGTCCCAGAGAGAGAAGATGAGTAACATCGACGTCGGAACGAGACCAAAACTGTCGAGCTCCTTCAGTGATTCTTCAAAGATAAATATAACGGAATTCACGAAGAAGATCGACATAGCGAAAGCGAGAGCGTCGAAGGTCGCTTTCGTGCCCAGATCGAATCATCCCGGTCAAGAAACGAAGAGCATCGTTTACGGTTCGTCCGATAGCATAAAAACCAACGTACAAACTGGCACGTCCGATACGAGTACGACGAGAGGAAACGTGGAGGCGGTAAGAATAAATATTCAAAGCTTCCGTAAGATCGAACAGAATCAAAACGGTTTCGATGCCTTCCCTTTCGTGATATCGAACAATCCGTTGTTCATTGCCGAGTCGGATAAAAAGGAATCGCCGATATACAGCAGTTCGGAAAGTTTGCGAGTCAATTTTCAGCGTCTCAGGCGAAAGTCCGACGCCGAGGCCAACAGTCAAGTCGAACTGAGTAGCAAGATACTCGCGGAGAAGTATCAACGGGAGGTATCGGGCCTGGAGAGCGTGAAAAGTTACTTGGACTCGAAGAAGGGTCAAGGATTGAGCCTGGGACTGGGAAAGTTGACGCAAAATATGATGCAGCTCGGGAAGAACATCGGTCAGAACTCTATGTCGAATAAAGCGATGTTACCGAATATGAGAAAGTTGGACTTGCCGAGTCAGTCTCAAGTGACTTTTCGTAACTTGAACGTTCCGCTTCAGAAACCGAAGCATCTCGACTTGAACATACCCTTGCAGAGTCAGCAACAATCGAGCGCCGTTAAGTTGAATATAACGCAAAAGGCAAATCCGCCTGCGAGCCCTAGCATACATCAGCATATATTGGAACCACCGAAATTGTATCAAAACGAGACTGCTAGAAAGGAGCTACCGAAGTCCGAGCAGGTGCTGCTAGATAAACCGACGTGCAACACGACGAACGTCTATCGGCACAGGACGTCGTCTCTGTCGGAGAATCGAAAGCCGCCGTTAAAGAACGTACGCAGGTCGTTCCATCCGAGGAACGATTCCAGCGAGGACTCGGACTCGGTCTCTCATTCGGAGACGGACATACGGAGTCGATTGCGTTACAAACGCCGTAGCAAAAAGGTCCCTCACAGTTTGAGGCTGAACTTTAAGAACAAGGGACAATTTCTCCATCCGGATTCGGCCAGAGGATTTTCCTCGGTGGAACTCTGTGGGAAGTCACCGCCACCCTCTACGAGCTTCCTGAATTCCCTCTCCCCGCCCTTCTCTTCTAGGAACAACTTGCTCTCCTGGCCCGAAAGCGCCCCGAGCTCCAGTTTGACCTTCACGAGTAATTCCGATCTGGACTCGGACACGAGTTCGGAGTATCCGGAATTTACCAACGACATATTGACCTTTCCTCCCTCTCCAGCTCCTTAAAATGCGAGGGGTTTCACGAAAGATCGATTTGCACGACGAAGGCCGTAAGAACCTTCCTCGGGAAGGAATCGTAGATATCCACGTATATGCGTAGAGTATATAGCATGCTTGCATGTTCTTCTCTTTTGTCTCGATCGTCGAACTCGGATATTAACCGAATAACGATTATGGCTTTGTATCGACTAGAGTTTGTACCTTTTTATACCATACGACGAGATCTTACGTCTTACGCGCGTCGACCGAATTATCGAGGAACGATGGATTGCGATCGACGACGGTGCACGAATCCGAATCCTTCTTCGCGTCTTTGCGCATTGCGTCGCACGCACCTTTATCCGATGCAGCAGTTGCATTCGTTTCGCTGCACAAAGTATCTTACTACTCGTCCACACACGCACACGCGCACGCACACGAAAACATCTTTTGGTTCGGTTTCAAGAGTTGACAACTTTCTATTGGCAACGCGTGGCAACGATTCCTCGACGGAGATCGATATCGTTTCGTTCGTTCGTTCGTTCGTTCATTCGTTCGTTCGTTCGTTCTTCTTCTTCTTCTTCTTCTTCTTCTTCTTCTTCTTCTTCTTCTTCTTCTTCTATCATAGTGCTCCTCATTTATAATTTTTGTTTTTAATTTTCGTTTTTCTTCTCTCTCCCCGAATCTATCCCCATCCCGCGACTTGTTTAGGCGACGTTGTCGGAGGAAGCCAAGGAGGTGTACAACAGCCTGGTCGAAACACCAGCGATCGAAAGCGCACAAGACACGAATCCTCTTCGTATGTTGCGTTCGGGATTGCCTGTGGTGAGACCAAGAGTTCGTGGTAACAAGCACGCGACCCTTGGCCACAGTATGTCCCATCCGGAGGACGCATCTTCGGAACACGCTTTTCAATTTGTGGATATGCATCACGGCGGAGCAAAAACCTTGCCAAAGATTCGAGCACCGCCACCTCCTCATCTGCCACCTCCCTTACCTCAAACTCGAAGCTTGGAGAGGCATCACTCCGCTTTGGAGATCGAGAACAATCAGAATCAGAGTAACGTCGACGAAAATCCGATACCATTGCCGCCGCGAGATCGTTCGAAAACGTTACAACCGAAATCGAGCTTGCCCAGACATCAAAGGAAACATCCGTTGATCATACCGGGTGGAGGAGTGACGAGGACCCTCGCCAAAATGGCCGTCACGACGCCGCCCGCTCTGGAGGATCAAGTCGACGGTAATTTTCTCCTTCAATATGCGAATTCACCGACCACCAGTACCTCCACCCTGCAGGAGAGCTACTCTCCGGAAGTTTCGACCAACAGGTAGGTAGGGCCAACTCTCTCCTTCGTCCTCTGTCCTACTCAGACGGGAAGCTCTAGTCGCACTTCCAACCATCATCCGTCTAACGTTCTTCGTACCTTCTTCCAGTCCGGAAGAATTCGAGCAGCGCATCGAGTCGGAGCTTGCCGCTCTGGATTCTTTGCCCATGGACGAAAGCAAGATGCATCGTTGCAGCGTCATCTCGGAGGATCTACTCGAGTTCTCTGACAATCTGATCGATCCCGAGGATACAGGATCCTGTACTACTGAGAACGTATCGGAGGAAACGAACGATTCCGTTGACGTTGGCGTTAGGAGAAAGATCAGCGTTGAGTCGAAAAATTCGCAAAAAAGCGTCGCTTCGAAATCCCTCGAGGAAGAGACCGAGACGGGGCTGCCCAGTAGAAACTCCACTACGTCTAGCTCGAGCAGATCGGAGGACTCGAGTCTCTCAAATAAGAACGAATCTCCTAGCGTAACTTCGATCGCAAGGTCGTCCCAGCCGACGAGCGCGAGAGGAGGAGGATCGTCGAGCCATCAAAAAAGATCTTTCAACTGTACGCTTCAGATAGAACGGTCCTTTGCGGAGGAATCCAGCGTGATCGCTAGCACCGGTACCACCACGCAGTACAACGCAAATACCGTGAAATCCTCTGGATCGGACAACGCGAATCGCAAAGATCCTAGTTGCTGTAACAACGACAACTATCTTACGTCCAATACGAAATCGTACGATCGCGAAGAATCGGATAAATTGGTAGTCGCGCGTAACAGCGATCTTTCGCGACAATCCGATCACGTTTCCTGCGAGGATCTTTTAGAGTTCGCTTGCGACGGTCCGAACGCTCGCAGAACACGTGGTCCGCGTAACGGCGAACAGTCCGACGAAGTGAGAATCATGTTGAAGGTTTTGCACGATCAATCGACTCCCGAGTCCTGCATAGCGGCCTTGAACGTCACCGGCTGGGACGTCTTGACGGCGATAAAGCTCGAACGTCTTCAAGGCTTGTTGAAAAGGGAGAACAATTTTGTCGGTCTCGAGGATTGCAAGCTGATGCTCAGCCAGTGCGGCGGGGACGTCGTTAAAGCGGCCGCCTTGCTACGAAACACCGATGATACCGCTGCGGTTTAATCCTCGAGACGCAACGATTCAATACGCTTTTGTTTTTCTTTCTTTTTTTTTTTTTTTTCTACGGATAATCGAGATTCGCGAGATTTTTATTTATTTCCTTAGGGCTTTTTCCTTTTATATAGCGATACAAAAATATAGTATTTCAAGGCGATGCGCTTTTCCAACTTTATTATCGCGTCGAGTCTTTGCACTCGAGGGGCAATCGAATTTTCCAAAAATTCGTGCCAGCCTGTTTCAAAGAAACGTTTAATCGTCTATTTTAACCGAATCGCTTATTTAATTTATCCTACTATTTTTTCGCAGAGTAATTTGCATTTTTATTGTATCTTTACACGATGTGATATACTTTGCACAATAAGTAATCTCGTCAAATAGTCGGTTTATCATTATCATTTAGATGATAAAGCTGAATACACTCACACACACACACACATATATATATATTCGATGTATTTTCTATCTTCCGTTTTGCCAAGGTTTAATAATAGGAGCGAAAGTTTTATAAGGAAAGTCTGCGTTCGGCCATTAATTAAACTTTACGTAACGGATAAACGTAGGAAAATTTGTAGCATATTACGCTTTGAGGGCCGTATAGTCTCTCCCCTCTCTCTCTCTCTCTCTGTTTATATATATATATATGTATGTATGTATGTATGTATGTATGTATATACATATATACATAAAATTGTGTATTTTATTTTACACATAAAGATGCCCGTTTAGTCATTTTACTTTACTATCGTACTTGGGAAGAAAAAAAAAGAAAAGGGAAGAAAAGAAAAAAAAATGAACGCGATCGAGTATTTTACAAGACAATCAGTTTTTTACGCGTCGATACGTTTAATGATCGCGCTGATTCAAGCGCGAAGCGAGGAGATTGCACGTAATACGATAAGCTCGTTTGATTCCTTCGCGTGTAGACAAATTTGTTTATTCGTTGATACGTAATTTTGATACGAAGATAATGTATTTTTTCTATCCCCATTTTTCAGTGTGACGTGTGCGCAGGGCCTACCGCTATATAGCATTTCTCTTTGCGATTTTAATTATTATTCTCGCTCGGTTTCGTCGATGTCTTGGCGGTGAAATAGAAAAAAGGGAATTTAATATCGAGAGAAATATTTCGTAACGTTTCCGTGCTCGTTCAGGGAATAATTTTCTACTCGAGAACGAGCGGCAAACTTTCCTTCGTTTTCACGCCGTCGGTAGCGTCGAAAGGATAGCGAGATTATAAAATGAAATAAAAAACGAACAATAATAAAATGTAAGAACGGTGAACGTAATAAGACTAACGAGAAGAAACACCACGTTCCTAATTTTTTATCGAAACGCAACCCACGTTACTCACAGATCAAGACGTTGATTATTCTTAAACTTTAAATCGGTCGTTCACCGATAATAACGATAATAGTAATAATTATATCATAATAATATTACAGTAATATAATCATAATGGTTTGTATACGTAAGTAATGTGTAATTTTTATACGCGTACGTCGTTGATGCGCGTTCGACGAACTCTACTAAAGAAAGCCGTTGTGATAAGCCGTATTGACTCCCTTTCGCGTGAGAAATAAGTTGAGCAAACATTCTTCTCTTTATACATATACGTATTATATATATATCTTTATACATACGTATTTCATCTTTCATCCTCGAACGATAGTTCTTTTCGCGAAAGACCACTATTGCACGCGTATCCACAAACGGAAAAACAAGAAAGGAAGAAGCCACGCATCCTTGTCCCGAAGAAAAATCTAACATTCGTAATTTAAGTGTCGATTAAGGAAAGTCGATATTTTATAATTTATATACATATATATATACACATTATTATTATTATTATATATCATATAAGTAGCCTGATTATCTCGGACGACCATTTCGTAGTCTCTCCAAGATAAAGGAAACCCACGATTTTATAATATTGTAACAAAGAGCGACAACTCGAGTCGGGTAGTCGTCGACTCGTGTCATTTCAACGAAGCCAAAAAAGCATCCCACGTAACCCCGTTCGTCGTCGGTCGACGTAACGAGTAATTCGAAGAATTACTCGTTGGCGACGTTAGATGATAATTGATAAGCCATTTCTTTCAGAGAAAGTTAACGCACCTCGGTGATACGCTTTCTTTTCTCTTTTTTCTTGTTTTTTCTTTCAAAGGGCCACTGTACTTACGAGCGCGCCCTATAGATAGAAATATCATCGAAAAACGATTAAAACTTATTGTTAATTATTACTACGAATTATTATTACTATTTATCGATTATTACACGCTAGCTAGCGATACGAGTCAAACGGAAAAAGAGAGAAAGAGAAAATAGTTGCTTCGTGCGCGAACAACGAATCGAATAATTTGTTTCTTCGAGTAGTTGCAATAAATTGGAACATTGAATTTTTAATTGCGAGCATTTCTCTCTCTTCCTCTCTCTCTCTCTCTCTCTCTCCCCCTCTCGAAGCCTTTTTACTAAGGAAACAAGAGAAATAAGACCGATCGGTCTCGGCACCGTGATATCAAATGTATGTAATGACTGCACGAATTTCGTATTCGTATACCTTTGCAGTCCGAATTAGAAGTAAGTTCGTACCCTCGCCGTAACCCTTTTTGATACGCGATCTTACTCTAAGGTTTTTAACACATTTGTACGTCTTTCTCACACACACACACACACACACCTGTCTCGTTCTTACCCTTTCGTTCCCTTTCTGCGTCGTTAACGCGCCACGAACACGACAATGTTTTATAACTGCTGTACTTGCGACGATAGATATAACGATATAATAATATATATATATATATATACGTACACGTCATGTATATACACACACAGACACACATATATATAAATGCGCATGACTTCGTAAATCAAGATACATCTTATATAATTTAATCCTTTCTTCTTTTCTTTCAGAAAAAAATAATCATGCCGAAAATTTCACAAGCTCGTTCCAGATTCTTTTGATTTCGATATTTCTGGCGTGAAAAATTGGAGAATCTTGCAAAAGACGAGAGAAGGAAGAGAAGGCGATAGAAAATCGTTTTGTCACGTTCACCATGGGCACGTTCTCCCGTTCGCGAGAGAACTGGCTTATTTTATTATTATTTCCGTAGAGTCAGATAGTTAGCGAACGGTCGAGTTAGTCGAGCGCGAGCAAGAGCACGAAGCACGCTCCTTCGAGATCGTTCTCCTTGCGATTTCGTGCTCGCCGAGGGAGAGAGAGAGAGAGATAAAGCAACGCAGCATCGTTCCTTCTTTTTTATTTACCATTTCTTTTCGTTTCTCACTTTGAAACGTTCGACGAAAATTGATTCGTTTATCGCGTTACGACGTCGATCTCGATCTCGATCTCGATCTCGAGCTTTGAGCTCGACCTCGACCTCGACCTCGAGCTCGGGAAAGTGAATCGTGAAAAAGAGCGAGGAGAAGTTTTAAGAGAACGCAGAATCAATCGTAATGCGTTCGCGCTCGTACGGAAAGGAAAGGCGCCATTGGAGGGAGCAAGGGACGAGGAGCTGCCAAAGGAGGAACGAGATCGATGGTATCGAGATGTTTGAGAGATTTCCCTTATTTTTCCGACGTTCTTTATCGTTTTATCATCGCTTGCTCGGTTTACAACGCAAACGTGTACGTAGCCAAGTCCGATTAGCGATCTCGTTAACGGCCTTGAGCAATACCTTTCTTTCGCTCGATTTCCAATGAACGAACCCACCGAGTTACTTCGGCGCTCGTTCACGCTCACGCTCACGCAAAATCCCACCATTTCTCTTGATAAATATTCCACTCTTACGTATTCCCTCGTTATTTCCTTTCGTTCGAATGAAAATCGGAACGCAATTCCGTAAGAGATCGTACGCGATAAGACGCCTCTATATACCTATCTCTATCTCACGGAAGTCGAAACGCTCTTTCTATTTAACGTTCTCGATTATGAAATCGATGAGCGAACGGACGAGTGCCCAAGAATTAAATCAACGTCCGCGCGTAACGATTTTCAACCGTGGTTGCGTCTGGGTGCATGCACCAACCTCGTACGTAACGATCTTTTCGACTTTTTATTTTTATATGGTACATAGCTTCCTCATGGCGCATGCAAATTTTGTCTACATACTTTCACCGTGCCTATCCGCGGCTCGTTCCGTCTCTCTCTCTCTCTCTCTCTCTTCCCCCTCCCCCCGCTCTCTCTCTATCCTCTTTGCATTCTCCGTGAAACGAGCATGCGTCCACGTATCAGTCCACTTCTGTCCATTAAGAGACTTTAGACGGGAAAAAAGCAGATCGTACATCGATGCGAAGTGTCGTTCGAACTTTATTAATCGTAAAGAACATTGCACGGTACTATTTTTACGAGTTATGCGATCGTATCGGCCACGTGAGAACGAATTATGCCCAAGAACAATATGATCGTTCGCGATAGGAGCAACGATGTTGCTTCTAACGGTCCTGGCAGCGATAAAGGACGATTTACCTTTGCTAGTGGAATATAATTCGATCCTCTCCGTGCGTTGCGAAATGGAAAATATCGTACTTGCGTCAACGGGGACGTACGTTCGCGTTTTATCGACATAACAATATTTTTGTCAATAATTTCCACGTTTCGACGATACTTCGCGCACTGCTCGTCGAATCGCGCAATTACGTTTAATTCTCCGATTCGAGATTCGCGTTCCTATTCGCGACGATGTAGAACGAAACCTCGACATACATTTGTTCTAAGAACAGTTATTACCCTTACCGTTTACGCGGGATACAACGTGCAAATCGAACGGGTAAATCGAATTTAATGCAGGACGATCGGGTGTCGTCGATCGCAAATCGACGAGGCGGATTCGGATAATTTTCTGCTCTTCGCGACGGTATCGATTCGTGACCGATGAAATTTTCCAAGTACCGTGCGATTGATCGCGCCTTAAAACGTAGATATTTCGTGAAATAATGCAGATTCGAGAGAAGGAAAGCGCGGACGAAAGGTCGTTCTCACTGTTTTGGCCAGACGGTCGCGTTGCATAGCAACAGAGACCCAGCGATGGTCCTGCGATGGTTCCCCAGCTCCTAGCGGTCAGTGCAACATAACTGCACTTGCTTCTCCGCACCGGCCGGACGGACTGCTGAAGTTCACGACATTACCGTACGTCTTCCTGCGCGAGATCTTCGATCTACGTCTCTCTCGTTCGTTCGTTCGTTCGTTCGTTCGTTGGTCGTTCGCGGGTGCGCACGAGTCAACCAGATGCAACAGGTTGCGCCTGGCGGCGATCGAACGCGCGTGCCTTAACAGGACCGTCTCGTATATCTTCTCGTTTACGCGTCCGTGTGTGCGGTTCGCACGTACGTACGTAGACTCGATCGCGTTTCCGCTTTACCTTTCCGACCACCTTCCTCGAATATCGGTACACGTATTAATTTTTCTATCGATCGACCGACCGATCGATCAACGGATCGTTCTCTAGCCGGTGAAACTTGCGTATAGAAACTCGCAGCCTGCTTTATCCCATTTCTTCGAGCACGAAAATCGATCTACAAAAAAGAGAGAGAAAGCTAGAGAGAGAGAGAGAGAGAGAGAGGAAGCGTAAATAAGAAGCGAGTTAGAAGCGAGGGGAAGGGTCCGAGCAGCGAGACCGCCGTAAAGACGATGCCATCGTCATTTTTGTGGGGGTCATTATCACCGAGCGCACTCGCGCTCGTGGTAAGATCGCCGGCGCACCGTTCAGTACAGTTATAACTTTGCTACGAGCCTGACGAGACACTCTCGCGAGTCTCTTCTCTCGGAGGTCGCGCCTCGACACGCGCCTCGACACGCGCCTCGACACCCCCCTCGACACTCCTATCCCTATTTTTCTCTTTTCCTAATATTTACGAAAAGAATAGAAACTCGATAGTGCGCGATCTATCGATCGTTCCTCGAATGTTGTTAGAATATCTCTTCGTTGTTCTCTTCGATATCAGTGTGGATCGAGTGTTCGCGAAAGAAGAATCAAGATCGAGCGATCTTCGAATCGTCCCTCTCGACTTAGAAAAGGATCGACTTGGTGGACCATGCGGCGGATCGTTAGGGGATCGTAACGAGATACGAGCTAGAGAGCAGGAAGATGCTGTGCCTTAAGAAACGAAGAACTTATAGCTTCACGCAGGGTGCCTGCGTGGATCTTCCTCGACGCTCGAAGAAGGACGCCGCTCGTTACGAGGGGTCCTTGAACATGGCTATTACGACACTGCCACGCAAGAACAGGTGAGTCAGCTTTACGATTAAAAAGCTGCAGCTGCTACCTGGCCTCTCTCTCTCTCTCTCCCTCTCCGTCTATCTGTCTAGCCATCTATCTTCTCCGGTTCCGAATCGAACGTTACTCCCAATTCGAGTATTTGGCCGCAACCGATCAAAAGTAAAACTAAAGTCGCGGATAGATGAATTTGTCCGTCGATGGATCGATCGAGACCGTGTCCGAAATAAAAGACAAGAGCGTTCTCGTTCCGCTACTTCCTTCGAGAGTTACGAGTTCGTACGCGCGAAGGACGCGCGGAGGTAAAAGTAAATGGAATCGTAGCCGAGCAAGCTCGGTACGGACAAGTGGAATACAAACGTCCTACGCGCGACATATCTCCAATGAATTCTCCTCGTTCCGAGGATATCGACGTCGGTGTTGCGAGGAAAGCTATCGCGTGTTATCGCATTCCTTGCGTTCGAACGAAATCGTCAACGTATCCTATTCTCGTACGCCTCTTCGTTTCTCTTCGTGGTTATAGCAACAAAAAGAGAAACACGATTTTACTCGGCTTCCTTTCCCCTTTGTATTTGACGTCAAGTTAAACTTGGAATCTCCATTGTCGACGTAACGCGTTCTACATTGTCCCACGATGCTATCTCTCGATCCTGCTTTAAATATGAAATCCAGTTTCCAAGTTTTACGCGGTACGAGTTTTACTCGCCGAGCGAGCCTCGATTTTAAACCGTTAACGTTTAATTGTCCACAGGTCGTCTTCCTGTTTTATTTATTCTAACGCGACCGTTAACGAGCAAAGGTACATTTTTTAGAGCGAAAAAGATCTCGATCGGTTAGTCCGATCCCGGGTCGTTCGACGTCTATTCCACAATTTCACGTCTTACTTTGACTCTATCGCGACTCATTCCGCGTACGGACATCGTCTGTTTAAAAACAATTATACGGGCAATTTTATAATATCGCTAACGACAAGTACCGTCTGTGCTTAGAATGAAGGGGGGAGAGAGAGAGGGCTGGGAGGGAGGAAGGGAGAGAGAAATGCAGTTGAGCGAGTCGGTTTCCTGCTTTACGTAAAAGCTCGCCGAAGGAAATTTTCAGCGTATCTCGGATACGCGTTCCTTTCTGTCAACTTATCATTATAGAAATTTGCACTCTCCGTCCTCTTGCTTCCTGGTCTAACTTTATCGTCGAAATGTAGGAGATGGATGGAAAAGGAAGAGAAAGAGATCGCGATCCTTTCCTATAAGCGGTAACGTGTTATTAATAATTGCACGCGAGGGAGACGTACGGTATTTTGCCGAGATGTTGCTCGGGAGGAGCTCTTCCCGAGTTAGGAACGGAGAGATTTGAATGCCACTAGCAGTCATTAGTCGTTGCTACCGTTAGAGATGGACGGAAAGACAAGAGGAACGAAACGAATCGTAATAGCGATATTACCTCGAGAGCTCGATTAGTGCTTCTTCTTTTCTTCTTTCCATCCTCCTCGTCCTCCTCGTTAACGTCCATATTCTCAAGGCGTCGCGAGTAATTTTCTACGGTGGCATTGTTCGATCCGTACGTGAAGCCTATCTACTGTATTAATTTTCCCTAGCTGCCGTTGATCCTCCAAGACCGTCGAAGCAGCTATATAAATGCGTAAAAAAAAGTTCGATCGAATCGGATTAGGAGCAGATACCGCGATTACGCCTTATCCGCTTTCGTTTCCTTCGTCGAAGCGAGGCGACGTCGTTTCTTCGTTGGAGGTTCCTTTGAAATCGTGTCAGCGGTCTTAATTGCCACGAGGAGGAGGAGGACGTATAAAGCGTACAACATGGCTCCTTTTGCTCCTTTCAGACTTAATAAGACGTAACGCTATCCACGCGGGATCTACGAAAAGGCCGGCTCGTTTAAATCGAATAACAAGAATTTAATCCTTCCAACGAAGTCCTTCTTTTCGTTCTCGACCGTTCCGTCGAGAATTTCCACGAGGAGAAAAGAAAAAGAGAAAGGAAAAAGCAGATAAATCGTCAATGGTTATCTTCGATCCGAAAGCAATTCCTATAAGAACGTTCGACCGTGCAGCTATGTCCAGGGCTGTCAAACTGCCTGGTGGCGGAAGCGCAACGCGCTGCATGTTGAATAAAGGGACGTAGGAGCGAGCGAGCGGAGCTCGTTGCCCGGCGTACACCACACACCGGCCATCCGCAATTTGCGCTTTTGCCAAGCTCGTTTCACCGCTCCCGCGCAGGCGTGGCACCGAGCCACAAACTTTAGTCTCGCGCCTATCTCCTCGGCTACTATACTAGAATTTAGATTCGCCGGACGCGACTGCAATCCCAACACCGTAGAACTCGAGTAAAACTCGACGATCCCAAGCTCGATCTCTGCTACGCGCCATTATTTTCCTCTTTAGCTTTAAACTCGCTCGAACTCGATCCATTAGAATTTCTACGAGCGGAAAAATACCGAAAGCCGACGGATCGATAATCGTCCTCTATAAAAACGGGTTCCCCGCGTAACGTTAGCGGAACTTGTTACGATTAAACATGCGTCTCCGTAGCTGTCACCTTCGTGCATCTTCGTAGAGGAAAATTGCATAGATCGTCGGGGGACCGCAAGAAGCAATTTCGTCCGTGAGACACGTATTACCTACTTTACCGGTTAAATTATCGTTGTACGATTTTAAGTACTCGAATGGGGATTATTAAAGTAACGTTTCGCGATATTTCGTTCCACATTCGCGACGTGCTCCGGGAAGAGATCGTCCGAATCGTACGTTCCTCGAACGGAGACACGAGAGCGAACGAACGTTTCGGAACGAAGGCCGCTTATATCTTTTATTCCTTCGGTCCGCTCCGTCCGATCGGCTTCTTCCGCGCAAACCGCAAACGGCGATGATAAGCGATCACCGTTCGAGGTCGTGCAAGAGGAGAAAAAGAAGAAGAAGAAGAAGGAGGAGGAGGAGGAGGAGGAGGAGGAGGAGGAGGAGGAGGAAAGCTTCGTAGGTCGCGAGATGCGCAGAAGAATCGTGTTACGCAAATGGTAGGGAGGGGGGAGGGGAACTTTTTTTTCTGCGAATGGTAATTATTTATAATTGCAATTAATTACGGGCATTTGCCTACGGTCTCATGCAGCAAGACTCCGGGTAAGACCGCGTTCGACCATGAGAACGACACTGTTCTCAGACAATTTGTCGTACGTGCATAGGTGCATACGCGCGCATCCGTACCTACGCAGACGCATCAGACACTTTGGGACTCCTCGAGAAATGTCCTCGTTGTCCTAGAACGCTGTCCTCGTTGTCTCGCGGAGACTGCGATCCTTTAGAAAACGAGGAGACGTTTCCTGGAAAGTTCGCGTCGTCGCATCTCGCATTCGTCCGATCACGCGCGTCCCCGTTCCGGGTATTCTCTTCGATTACTTTTCTTTCGAAATCGATAAATTAGGAGGGAAGGCGATAATCGAACGGACCCTTCGTACCTTCGAAGAGAAGGGAAGAAGGTGTTACGATTGTCGTATCACCTCTGCGGATATCGCGGTTCGCGTATGAGATTTACGAAAGAGCTACGCAGAGATCTCAAAGACTCGCATTGTGACGAAATCACGTAGAAATCTCAAAGAAATCTTGCGAAGAAACTCGAGGAAGTTTCGGAAGCATCGATACTCGGCGGATATATGCTTTCTAACTTTTACCTTGTAAATCGTGCTTGCAGGACGCATCTTTTCTACCATATCGCCGTGGCCGGTGTCGTTCGGTCGTACCCGAACGTCCTTCTACTTGACGTTTCTCGGCACGAATCCCCTCGCGCATTCTCATTCGTCGATAACTTTGATTTTCGAGCGCGAGTTCGTTGGCTCGGTTTTTTCTCTTCGTTGGAAAATCTCGTCGAGCGACGTTCGGGGGTGCCCCTGCAACGCGATTACCGCACATGCATGGCTACTGTAGCGCTTGTAGGTTCTCAGGCGCCGAGCGTACGTGTCTTCCCTACGGACGCGCGAACGAACCGAATCAACATCGGTATCGTTAATTATCTTTATCCTTGTTTCGACGAAGACGACGGCAAAACGAATAAAAGGGGAAGAAAAAGAAAAAGCTTCTCCTTCGTCAAATTTGTCGCGTCGTAATCTTATCTCGCGAGAGCAAGACACGGGAGATGATTTCAAAGAGAATCAGATCGTGGAAGACGAGATTTCGATCGGCGCTTTCTTCTTGCTCGATCGTGCTGAGCGCAATTGCGTCGTTCGCTTCTTATTCCTCGCGCACGCAAGAGGGGAGAGCGAGAGCGAGAGAGAGCGAGTTATAAAACGCGTCTACCGGCGCGCTTTTGACGAGCAAGCAGATGTTTCTACCGGTCTTTTGGCGCGCGATCGTTTCCAACGGACGTGCCGCGCCATGTGCGACCCTTACAAAGCACCCTCCTTATTGTCAGTGAGCAGTAACCTACGTTTCGTTGCCGCTTCATCTCCAAAAGCTATCCAATTTTTGGTCGAAAGCGATCGATACGCCCGTATTTCGCGTCGCCGTTTCTCGGTGAGTGGCATCTCAAAGAATTTTTACGCTAGAATTTCCTATACGTCGCTTCCTTCTTGCGAAAGACAATTCTCGAGAATCGATCGACGATTAGTTTCTCTCGAATTCGTCCGATTGGGTCTTTCCACCGAGAGGAACGATATCGACGATCAAAGTGGGCTAACGGTACGCTTTTGCGAATCATCGCGAGACTTTTCTCCATGCCCGCGTCCGTTCGAGCGCTCGAAGAAAAACTTTGAACATCTTTGAAAGAAGACTCTACGAAAATTCGTTATCGCCGTCGAGATATCTTGGAAAGATGTTGCGATTCGCACGATTTCACCGTCGGCAGGAAAATATCGGGCCGCGAAAACGCATTGGCGCGCCTCACGCGTCATCGCGCATTGTTTCTAATTTTTCGTAGGAAGCATGACAGTTCTCGCGAGAGCACGTCGAATCGCGAAACGTTCGAATCATTTCGCGTTCCACATCGGAAGATTCCAAATACCAGAGGTGTTTGGTCGGCGCGAGCGTGGATAGATCGAGAGTATCGACGCGATCGATTGGCTCCTTCGTTAACGAAGGTCGCTAACGTTCGAGAAAGCGTCGGGTTCCTTAAGGAGCGGAAGGAATAAGTCAGCGACTGATCTCGAGTCGGCATCGGCCGACTCGAAACGCAGGGAAATCCGTCCGCGTTCTCGTACGAGAGAAATTCCGTGTCGGCGAACCGTTAGATCTGCCACCTGCGTCCAACGTCTACGGAGAGAGTGCTCCTTCCTCCTATCTACCCGCGCGTGGACGTCTATGACGTAAACCTCTGCGACAGGACCGTTCCTAACCTCCGCGCGGTCGAGTACCGCGGGACGTGTCGCCCCATCGACGAGACATCCTAATCGCGACCTCCCCCATCGAGCGTACCCTGTCCTTCTCCATCCTCCGCGACGTTTCGTGATTCTCCAACGTGCGACGCACGGATATCCTTCCTATTCGTAGGAGTAATACGACGATCCGAGTACCTACGCGTAGAAACCTATTCGTCGATCGCTATTCCGATCTTATCCGTTAATGGAAAAGCCGCAACGCCGGGAATGCTTTCCAATCGACGTCGACGAGCGCGGTAAATTTCTGAAAAATGACTAATACGATTTCGTCCGAACGATCGGGTCTTTTTCTCGAGCGATCCCTCGGACACGATCCCTCGGATACGACTCGAATACTTTCTCGAAAGATCCCATCGTATCGATCGGGCGAATTTCTAATTCCCTCGTCGTCGTCGTCGTCGTCGTCGTCGTCCTCGTCGTCCTCGTCCACCTCGTCGTCGTCGTTTTCGCGTCTCTCCGTTCTCCGAAGCGTTCGCTCGAGCGCGCCCGAACGCGGTCGAATGCCGACGGAAAGTGCCGAAACGTCACGAGAGAGAAGTCACCGGGCGGAAAGTACCGAAGCTCGCGCTCGCACTCGCGCGAAAGCCGTTAGCTGTCGGCGCGGTGCGGCGCGGCGGTCAGTCTCGCGCGCACTGCGACGGTTCGTACGAGTCTTTCGTCGCGTTCGCGTTACGTTTCTCGTTCGAACGCACGTACACGCACACGCACACGCACGCACGCAGGCGCGAGCGTGACAGGTGTTTCTCGGTTTTTCTCTCCCGTAAGATTTCCCGTTCCTAGAGACTTTCGCTTGACGCACTCTTCGTGCGTCCGTGCGGAAGAGGCCGAAACGCAGGCTTCCGCGAGCGGCGTATTCCCTGTCGCTGCTAAAATCAGAGGCCATAAAGCAATCGGTGATCGTTCCCAGGGGCAAGAACGACGTTCGTTCGAGGAGGACTCTCGTGCTTCTCCCGCTCGGAATGACACCAACGAGGATTTGATCGCGAGGTAAGGCGACGTTTGCACGGTTCCGAATCGTACGCGCGCGAGCGTAAGCCGATAAATTTTACGTCGTTAGCGCGACGACCGTGCGATTTCTCTCCTCTCGTCAGCAACGTGCTCGCGCTCGTCGTCGAACTCGATCGTCGGCTCTCTCACTCGGCCTAGCTGAGATAACATATTCGTCGGAGAAAATCCGTCGACGTTATCTCGATTCTCGTCGAACCGCCGCACGACTTTGCGAGCTTCCCTAAAGACGATCTAATTCGTTTAGAGACGACGACGACGACGACGACGACGACGGGTTTCCCGCTGTTATCTCCGGAGTTGAAAAAGCGCGCGCGTACGTCCAACTACCGGAGTCCGAGTTTCCTCGCGCGCTACATCGCGCGACCGATGACACTTTTTGGACGAGAGAAGAGATCCGCCCGTCACCTTCGATCGTACCCGCTTCCTTCCCCGTTCTTTTCCCCACGTATATCCACGTCCTTACCTCCCTCGAGAAAACCTCTTCGCGATATTTCGGCAAGAGCGTGACGAGCTTCGGAGGTAGAGGGTAAGTTGGACACTCGTCGAACGACTCGCTCGAAATACTTTACGCGAAATGCCGTTTATTCCGACACGAATTCCGAAATACGTATGGAATTCGTTGTCTTTTCCCTTGGAGGAGACAACGCTAATGGAACGATTGATTCATCGATCATCGTCCGAGGCACTCGTTCGCGCTCGTCGCGGGGATTCGAAGACGACTCGACTTCGAAAAAGACACGCCCGTCTTACGCGTGAAAATGGCATTTCACGCTCGTTGCCGGCCAGTCCGTTAACTCCGCGAACGTGTTTTTAACGACGAGACTGCCGTCTGCTCGCCGACGAGAATAACAATTATAAAATCGTTCCGGCGCGGCGGACTACTCCTCGGGCCGCTCCTCTTTCTCTCTCCCTCTGTCTCTCCTCCCTTTCTTTCCTTCTCCACGCTTCCATTTCGTAGCACTCTGATCTCTTTCGAGTCCCTCCGCGAGGCTTCGCTTCGTTAAAGAATCGCGGTCGTCTCTCGCGAGACGTTTTCGTCTGGGTATTATCGGCGCGCCATCGATCGATGTACTTTCGCTCGACGTTCATCCGACTTTTCGCAAGTCAGGTGCGAGGAGCGTGTCGCGATCGGCCTTGGATTCGGAGATCCGGGCCAGCGTTCCGTCGACGATCGAGAGACGTTTCGTCGATTCTCGTTTTGTACGTCGCGCGACGATGAGATAAGAAAAGTATACAAAGGAACGTCCAATCGAAAAGAGTTCGTCACGTCGTACGCGCGAAATACGATCGCGACAACGCCTTTCGTCGAATTCTCGAGAAAAATCTCTCGAGAGAGAAAAGGAGGAGAATCTCAGCATCCTCCGACTCGGACGAGAGATAATATTTACCGTCTCGCTGCTGACGTCGAGAGAGGCAAACAAGACTCGTTTTTTCATTCCCTTATCTCACCCATGATCTAAGGAAGATTTTACGAGGAGTAGCGGCGCGCGATCTTTCCTCCGTCTTACGCGAGATCGATAAGAAATATCGAACATCGATCGGTGTCCTTCGTACCTGATCCGTGCAAAGTACGAGGGTACTCGGCAGCGAGTTGGAATCGTCCAAGATATCGACGCCGTCGGATCGCGGCTAACTTTTCGTTGCGGAAAGGAAAGAGAAGAGAAAAGTGGAGAAAAGAAAAGAGAAAGACGAAAGCGGAATTACGCCGATCGAAAATAATCCAGCAGGATAGCTCGTTCGTCTGGCTCGTAAAAGCCAGGAGACCGAATCGACCGTACGGCTTTAATTGGAGTCGCGTTAATCCCGCTTCCGCTATTTCATGGTTGCCGCGAATAAAACCGTTCGCGTGCTCCTCCGACCGCTCATTCCTATTTCTTCTCCGACGTTCGGACGCGAGAGCGTTCGGAGAACGGCGTAAAACGAGCAGACGTCGACGTTTCTCCTGTCGAGTGCGACGCGCACGGCCCGATTCGTGACATTAACGACAAGCGCGAACAAAGGCGGGCCGGGCCGAGCCGAGTCGGGCCGGGATGTAAACAGGATGCCGAAGGGGATACAGGAAGAGGAGAAGGATGGCACGCCGATCAGCGAGGATTATGCGAAGGTAGCAAGGTCGTTGCCACGCCGAGACCGAGCCGATACCCTTCTCTCTCTCTCTCTCTCTCTTCCTTCGCCGGCAAGGTCGTTGCCATCGAAGGGAATACGCTCGATTTTCTAAGCCGGTCGAACTCGTAAATTCGCATTTCGAGCCCGCGCACCGGTCCGATCCTCGTCTATCTCGCGACGCGCGTCCGACGTAAGGGCCGATTGCCGGGGAAAAGGGAACCGAGAGATCGTAAAAATTCGGACGTCGACGAGAGTAACGGCGCTCGAATGGAAACGTCTCGATTGGTCGCGGCGAGTGCGCGTTTTCGAATTCGTTCGAGTATCGACTGGATGATGCACAGCTGCTACCTCCTTCCTTCACGACGATAAACGCGAAAGACGGGCCCGATGGAAGGCCATAATCGGACGAGAGGAATTCTCGAAAGGCCTCTCTATAAGGAAGTGAAAACGAGACGGGGAACGGGGACGACGGAGAAATTCATTAATAAAACTGCACTCGTGGAACGCACGGGCGAGCGAGAAGAACTCGTAAGAAGGTAGAGAGAACCGCGCGTAGGTCAGGGTCGCCTCGCGCGCGCGCGCGCGCCCGTGTCAGAGGAGAAGGGAAAGCCGAGAGATGGGAAGGAAAGGTGGAAGAAGAAAAAAAAAAGAGAGAGAGAGAGAAAGAGTGCAGGAAAAATAAAAGAAAAGAAAGAATCGAGAGAAACGGTTGCTCCTGCTCGGGCGCGTGCTCGACGTCGGATGAAAGTTAGTCGAACGGTGCGTCGACGGTGTCGTTCGGAAGGTTTCTCACGATCGGACAGGAGGACGAGCGATGGCTCGAGTTTTTCATCGACTACGCTGACCGAAAAAGCAGCTTGGAAAGCCGACTGCCGAGCCCCGCGACAGCTGATAATTGGCTCCACCGTTTAAGAGCGAGCCCGACGACGACGAGACGAGAAACGATAGCCGGAGAGCTCGGCCGAGCCGCTTCTTGTCGCTAAAATCTCCTTCCCTGGCCCTAAGAGCCTTGCTCCTCGTCGGACGACTTCTCGATTCTCCGTCTCGTTCGGTAAAAGTGAACGAGAGAAACTACTCGCGAACTTTCCTCGAACAAACCTTTTTATCGCGAATCGACCGATAGCATCTCCGTCTTCCGCGCCGATTCCCTGTCCTTTCCTTTTTTTTTTTTTTCTTTTTTTAGGAAACGAACGCTTCTAAGAAAACGTCCGACAATGCTTCCGACAATGGAGTCACGACGAAAGAGAACGAATTTACTCGTCTTCGTGGAAAACAAAAGAAGTCGACGTTTTAACGATCGTACGCGACGTTTACGCGCGTAAACGAGGATGTTTTCGGACGTTAACGTAATTTACGATTTACGCTTGAAATTTTAACGCCGATAATACGACCATCGTCGCACCTCCCGAGGCTCGTAGAACCGTTCTTATCTACGAAGCGATTACAATTTTTCTATTGTCAACGACGATAACGAGCGGCAATAATGAGCTAAGAATGTTGAAAAATTCGCGGCTGAAAAATCGCAGCGGCGATTTCTTATCGATGCATTTCGTTGGATATCACGATACTGGCAAGTAAATAACGAGTAACGATAAAACGCAGTGGCAATGGTACGGCGTATCTTAACGCCGAATTATCAATCGTCGGCCGCGTAGAAAGAGGACGAGAAGCGATCGTGGTTAAACGAGATAAACCGATGATGCTTCGTTGGTCCACTAATCAGCCGGAGACACGCTCGATCAAAAAACGCACGTGCCGCCGGCTTCGCACTTTTAATTTTAACTTCGCATCGCTCACTCGTTCCCCTCGTATCGTTGAGATAATTCAATTACGAAGACCAAGAGGAGGAAAGAGGAAGGAAAGATTCGATCTACGAAAACGTCGTCGTTACGACGTTACGAGATAACGCGTAACTCGCTTTCGTCTAGCGTTGGAATTATTTCCAAGAGCTCGTGCGTTCGTACGTCTTATCCCAAAGGCAAACGTTGTTGATAAACGGCTCTCTTGGCCAAACGCCTAAAAACGCTTTGTTTTGTGTCGTTCTTGCGCGCACGTATACGTACGTGCGTACGAATGATACGACGTAGCTCGAGAAACGAAGACAAAAAGGAGAGCGTTTAACTCGCTCGACGCGAATGTTTATCGTTAATATCGTCGACGATTCGAAATCGAGCGTTTTACGGTGCAAGAATGCAACTCGGCTTCGTGCCGTAAGACGGATTAAGTAATATCCTACGCGGTAACAACGAGAGTGCACGTAAGTTTACGTAAGAACGGAGCTACGCGTAATTCCGTGTGTATCGAGTATCCTTCCTCCTCCTCCTCCTCCTCCTGCACTCGCGATCCCTCTCGAGCACGCACCCGCGAAACCGATCGGTGCCTTTCACTCTTTGACCTTTTCTCCAATTTTATCAAGGTCGGAACGAGCTTCTTTCGCTTCTCCTCTTTTGTTTCATCGTGCAAGCGTAATACGTGCGCGCGACTACAAACGCGATATGAAACTTGTTTCGGCGTGGACCAACGATCGAACGAGCACCTCTTCTTTTTTATCCACGACGACTCGCGATCGTTCCTATCGTTCTTCGATCATCCCATACGGTATAACCGCTCGCGTGTTACGGTTAAGCCACCGTTACGCGCGTGCGAGCGATCGATAGAGATAAAAATAGAGATGGACGAATCGAGAAGAGTCCGATACCGGGGGTCCAAGTTTTTATTTCTGCTTGGCCACTCGACGATCGGAAGCCATGCAAATTCCACGACACACTCGGTGAATCTTCGCGAATCGTAACAGTACTCGCGAGTCGAGGGGAGAGAGAGAGAGAGAGAGAACGGAAGCGGCCATTGGTCGAACGCACTCATCAGGATTGCTCGTCGTCCACGCCGTGAAAAATACTCTCTCTCTCTCTC
Source organism: Vespula vulgaris (assembly GCF_905475345.1). Classification (NCBI taxonomy): domain Eukaryota; kingdom Metazoa; phylum Arthropoda; class Insecta; order Hymenoptera; family Vespidae; genus Vespula; species Vespula vulgaris. Next base: position 174,435 of record NC_066600.1, on the reverse strand, counting down.
TCTCTCTCCTTCTTGCTCCTCCTTCGTTCCGCCAGCGATTTCTATATTTATTTACGTGCTTTAGATAGTCGTTAGACGCTAAATCGTTGCCGCGCGCGTCCAATTATTCCAACGAATAAACGAATTTGCGAAGAGGGTTTAAGCGATCGATTTTTCAGAGAGCGCCAACGGGATCTCGCTCAACGATCCTTCGATACGAGATCCTTCGATTATCCTCGATTCGCTCGATCCTTTCGAACGTTATCGATCGCGTTAAAATCTCGAGAACGGAGTAGCCCGAAGAGACTAACGGGAAACGGTGAGCGCCGACGGTGAGGTTTCTCACCGAGAAGGAAATAGCTCGTCCCTGTAACGGTCTCCCACGACTTTTCCGTCGTACTTTTTCCTGACGAAAAATTTGTCGTAGAAAACGTGCCACGTACGAATACACCTATCCTACATCGTCGCATCGTTCTATATCGCTTCAGGACGTCGAACGAAAAAAGTTGATGGAATCTTCGAAAGAGAATGAACGGCGTGATCGGTGGAACGAAAAGGATCGAAGGAGGACGAGAGAGGAAGCTGCTCGGGTGAGCCCTCCGTTCTCCACCTACCAACGGCCGTACGTACGCCTGACCTTATGTCCCACTCCGTAGAAGCGCGTCTCTCTTTAATTTCAACTAAACTCTCTTCCGCGAAGAAAGCTGTTACCCACTCCACCGTCTCTTTCCATCATTTTCTTTTTGCCTTCGAGGCAAAAAATCGTGACCCGTACTTTATCGTCTTTTACGTACGTTTTACGATTATTTAACGACGCACGGTTTAAAAGTACGATTCTCTGATACCAGAAACGTCGGCCGTTAGCTCGGTAGTAGCTGCTCGCGTTACGCGACTCTTGGATTTCGACGGATCGCGAGCGACGCCGATCGATCTCTCACCGCACGGCGGTATAGATCCTCGACGACGATTGAAACGCGCGGTACGGCTTACTCTCGTACGGAGTACGAGAAAAGAGGAAGAAGCGCGTTCGGAGTGCCGCTTACACACTTCCGAGTCTCACGCTTGAATGGGACGGCTGCGAGCATCGCGAGAGGCTCGGCTCAAGGCCGAGTTTTGTTTACCCGCGTTTCGTTCTCTCTCTGGCACGCGCTCGATGCGATATACGAGTACATCGATCCGTACGAAATTCGATTGTACCGTACTACTTGCAACCGCCGTTTCTCCAGTTCATCCTGGAATAATCGAGAGAACGTCGGACGATCTCTTCGAATGGTACGATCTTCCGCGTTCCACGCGTAATCTCGTAGAATCGACGCGACGGGAGAACGTTTTCCTCAACGCGAAGAGATAACGAATAATAAATTTGATTATGCAACGGCCGATTAAAGTTGCAAGCGTTTGTCGGAGAAGAAAAGGTGTAAGTAAGGTTGGGCGCGAGAAGGAGAAGAAAGGAGAGAGGTAGACACGCTTGTTTCTTACGTAAATGCGAGGTTTATCGCGCACCGAGGAAAGAAGAAACGGAGAAAGGAAGAAAGAAGGGGAGAAAGAGGAAAGCTTCGTCGCGGAAACGCCGGCTTCCCTCCTTCCCGGCCGTGGCCTTTCGGCTCGCTTCTCCTTCGAGAACGAAGGGGGAGGATTCGCGTCGCCTCGGTCGCCTTGTCATCGACGTTTTAAAGAGAAAGAAAGGACAAGGCGACGACATTGCAAGGTCGACGGATGTAGCAATCTTCGTGATGCAATCGACTTCCTTCGCGGTTTTATTCCACTCGAAATAATTCCACTCGAACAATGAAGACGCGGATCCTCTCTCGAGTCGATCCAAGAGCTTGCACATGTATTCCTCGAGTACGTACTCCGAGTGTGGAATCGAACGACGTAGAAGCATCGCGTTTCTTTTTCTTTCTCTTCCTCGAGAGGCAACGACGAGCTTTCCCTTATCCCTAATCTTTTTTGATTAAGAGATGCTCCGTTTCGAACCGTTCCGTAAATATAATCGATCGAGCGACGATTCGAGTCTCCGATCGATCTCCGGACTTGTCGAGAACGCCTGCCGACGTGCCCGATTTACGATTCCTCTTTTCGCCGTTCTCCATTCCTCGGTCGCATCGAAGAAAGCAAACTCCTCCGAGTTACGTACGAAGTTACGGACGCTTGGTACGCGTTACGACGTCTACTCCCACGACGTGCGTTCTTTGCCAAGAAGGATTGCATAATCGAGGAACGAGACGAGAGTCGAGGAATGTGACGCGAAAATCGCGAGCGAGCGATTCTACTCGCCTCGGTGCAAAAGAGAAGGAAGAGGAGAACAAGAAGCGAGAACAGAGAGAGAAGAAAAAGAAACGATTCCAAAGATAAGGCGTACGCTACCGACTTAGACTCGAGCCAATAAAGAACGAATATAAAGATAAAGCAAAGTACGCGTGCGTCTTACCGCGCAAGTACGTGAGTAAGTAAAGTGTCTCCTGCTTTGGTTTCGCGCGTCGAAAAGGCAAGAGGAAAAAAAGAAAAGGTATCGGCTCGTTGTTGCCCGTAGCAATCCGGTTAATTAAAGAGAAAGTGGAACGAGGGCTCCGATCGTTCGACGTTCGTCGTTCCGAAGCCGGCGAGCGACGACGAAACGAACGATCGGCAAGCAGGCAGACCGATCGCGCGCTCTTCTCTCGACGGCTCTCCAATTCGCTTTTTCAAGGCCGTCTCCAAGTCTTCGTCGTCGTCGCCAAGTCGATCTCGAGAGCAAGCGGGCCTCTGTAGAAAACATTGGCGATTTCGATTAATTGCGACCAATTGCGCGACGTCTTGCTCCGCGGTAGACACGGAGACGCGACTCCTCTTTTCCGAGAAGAAGCGAACGCGTGGCTTTTCTCTCTCCCTCTCTCGCGAGGAGGCTGCGAGGAGGTCGCGAGCAAGGCCACTCGGGCCGTTGCCCTCCTGAGCTCGATCTTGCCTCTTGCATTCGCTCGCTCGCTCGCTCGCTCGCGCCACGATCCGCAAGATATCGTTCATCGATAGGATCAACCCAGACGCAACCGTCGTATCGCTCCTATCTGGGTGTACGTATGCCGTTATTACTCCCATACGAAATGTCGACGAAAGGACATTACCTACTTGGGATCATTTCGTAGCTTTTGTAATCCGCCGTTCTCGGCGATGCAACCACCAGTCGATCGCGCCAAAGATAGGACCGACTTTCACCCTTGTCGTTCGATTTTCTCTTATTTTCGTCGAATTTTTATCCTCCGGACCGGAACGGATATTATGTCCTTTATAGACATAAGCGATAGAGTTGGCATATTGCGTAACGATAAGTATACGCGGCCGGTTTGAAGGTTCGCGTTACGTGGATTCTTCGTTTTCCGGCCGAACAGTCCGCTCGGAGTGAAAGCTGAAATTTTCTGGGAACGCTCTCTGGGAAGAGCGGCCGTCCACGTCCAAGTGGAGGTACTCGCCAGAAAGAAAGGCAAATCTATCGATATCGAAAGAATTCGAATTCGAATTCGAAAAGGAGATCGTACCGAACGTTCGAGAAGCTGGATCTTATCCCTTTAGCGTTTCTCTCTAACGCCGAATTGTGCAATCGGCGTACGCGTTTACCGTCTCTACATAAAATCTTATGTAACCGTCGTCCCAATGGCGAAGAAGAAGCACAAGGAGAAAAAAGAAAATGCAGCAACCGCGAGGACTTTCGTCGAATCGCTTGCGAAATTGCGATTCGATTCGAGTTCTAGCCAGTTCCTATCCTTTCTTTTTTTCCTTTTTCCTCTTTGAAAAATCCTACGGTAGACGGTGTCTACGCCGATATTTCCATCGCGTTATTTTTCGACGTACGAACGTGACCGTCGCGAAAAGAACGCTCGACTCGGAATCGATATCGATTTCGTAGTCGGTTCGTTCGCCCGAAGCACGTTCCTCGTTCGTTCTTGATCCTCTTGGTAAGATGGTCACGTGCCCGCCGTGGACGCGTATTCGCCGTGGCGACGATCGAAGAATCTCTCGTAGAGTCCGAGAGTCGAAGAAGGAATCTCTCGTCGATAGGAGGGGAAAGAAAATGAGAAAAATAAAAATAGGAAAAATATCGACTCGGCGGCTCGCTCGTCGCGCATTCGAATCTCTCGGAGAGCCGACGAACGTGGACTTTCTTCGCGCGAAAGACCGACTCCTGTCGCGCTCGCGAAAGACCGTCGAGTAATCCTTGTGTAAGGGAAATATGCGTCGTATGACGGAGGACGGCGAACGCGAAAAGATAATGGATTACGACGGAAGGAAGAGGAACGAGCGAGGTACGCGGTATCCGTTTTCGAGAGACGTTTCTCTCTCTCTCTCTCTCTCTCTCTCCCTTTCGTCTCGCGAACCTAACGACTTTCGTGGGAATCGTCAGGGAGCTGGAGGAGGAGAAGGAGGAATATCGCGCGCGACGAATACTTGGCGCCTGCGAAAGAGCGCCTCGGGAAACTCACCCAAGAGCGATCTAATTTCTATAAACGAACGAGTTCGAGAAAGTCCAAGGAGTTCTGGCCAGGTTCCAGAAACTTTTACAAGTGAAATTTCAGTCCTCTCCTTCTTCTTTTTTGTTTCTTTTTACTTCGATGTTACATCAAGTAGGGTATCTATACCTGATTCGTCTCGACGCCTCGATCAACGAGGAAAAGAGGACGCTCTTACCACCGATGGATAATCTCGACCGGTTTCGAGAGAGGACGACGCGGTAGGAAAACGCGTGTACGTCCACGTGAGATAAGTTACAAACACCGAGGAGAAAGCATGTCCGAGCGTGCCGGAGTCTGTTAAACTCCGAGAGTTTGCTAGGAGAGACCGATCGAAAGTACGCACGTTTTCTACCACGAGGTTTCCATACGCGTACACGTCCGCGCTGTACATCCGCGCTGACGTTTCGTCGACGCGTTGCGTCACCCGAGACGACCGACCATCCGCGATTTTGCTTCAACGTCTACGATTTTGTTTTATCCCTCCGTCGTTCGCGTCCGCGATTGCGAGGGAAACGATCGGAAACGGGGGGACAAGGAGTGTGCGATTTCGAAACTGGAACGAATCGACGGAGGGTCGCGCCCGAGAAATAGATCCGATCGTCGCCTTACACGGGGGCTATGGCGAATCGTGAGAAGGCGTCTTTAATTCCGAGTCGGAAAAGCGCGTTCGACGGGCGAACGCACGGACGACCCCCCGCTAGGAAAAGTGGATCGTTCCTCGCTTCGGGTTCTTCCGCACGGTCACGATTCCGTTCGCGCTCGCGATAAAAAGTAGTAACACGATTTGTATTCGTCCGTATTCGTTCGCTTTTAGGAGCAGGGAGGAGAGGCCATCCGGAATGGTTCTTACCGTGACCGAGGACACTCCGGCGGACATGCTGGCTGGAAGCATGGAACTTTTGGTCCAGCTTCCGCGCGAGCATCGCCTTAACGCGCAAAGAGTCACCGTGCAGAGGAGGTAAGTCTCTGATAACTTTCGTCTCGATCGCTCGTTCCCTCGCGGAGCGTTAGAAATCCTTCGGTCGCTCCTAATTAATATGCCGATTACGGCGCGCTCGCCGTAATAGCTCCACCTCGTTACTTATGCGGATCGTTATCGACTCGGGGACTCTGACGTAAGTCAACCTTCCTCGTCCGAACTCGGAGAAAAAATTAGGCTAAACCTTTAAGCGCGGCCATACGCTCCGCTGTCTGTCCCAGACGAACGGACGGAGATCGTACGAGAGAACGGTCGCCGTCTTTGCGTCGTAGTCGCTCGTAAAATAATCGACGTTTAACGTCTCTATTTACGTAACGATACGTAATAAAAATTTAATTGGCCTGCCGGTAGTACGATCGATGAAAAGAGAGCCGGTCGGACGACGATGATACCTTACGATTTCCTCCGTGAAACGACAACGCGCGTCGTCGTTCGGAATAAGCGTCTCGACGGTCTCGCGTTCCGAAGAATAAAAAACAAATGACATAAGCGAGTAGGTGCATATACCTACGTACGTATAACGAAACGTATTCGATTAGCGAGGCTCGCGAGGTTACGACTTTGAACATATTTACCTGCATTATGCGTTTTAACTGCGCAATATCGAATGAATAATCGTGCGTATTACTCGCTCGCGTCGGGAATCGCGATCGAAATCGGTCGCACTCGTCAACGCGTCTTTCTCCCTCCCTCTCTCTCTCTCTCTCTCTCTGTTCCTAGTACTCCGATGATGGACCTTCTCGTTCAAATTGCAACGGCTCACAAATTGGCAGCTTCGAGTTACACCTTGCAAGCGATCGGCGAGCGTGGATCGGTTTTACCTCATCAACCGAACACACCGATAGGAGCGCTCGATGCTCTTCAGGTAATGTCAACCCAGATCGAACCCAGTGAAATATCCGACGGAAGCATTTTTTATCCTTTCGTCGTTTCAGGTGAAATTACTTCCCAAGCAGTGTACGTTCGTCCCGAAGAAGTCGAAGCCTGCGAATCAACCTTTCGAAACAACGTTCAGACTGCAGGTAATGGACGTGATTTTGAATCGGACTATTTCGCTTTTACTTCGTTCGAGAGCGTGGATAGCTCCAAGTTAAAAAAAAAAAGTCCCTTCTTTCACGACTTTCTTGCTCAGGTACATTTACCGAGGAATCAATTGTACGTTTCGAGAGTCAGCCCGAAAATGAATCTAGGAGAAATTCTGAACGAAGTGTGCCGTGAGAAGAATCTGGACAAACACAAGTACGAGCTACGTCATCCGGGTAAGCGCGAGTGCACCTTCGTCCCACGTACGTTCGTACGTCTAACGTCGATTAATGCTAAAGACGCGCGCCACGTTCGAGACGATACTTTTCACCTAGATCGCTTAGGTTTCGACAAGACGGAAAACGTTCGTTCTTTATCTCGCCGAGAAAGACTCGCGAGCGAGATAAGAGCCAAGGCTTCGATATCGATAACGTTTCTAACGAGTCCGAGTTTATGTTTATTAAAACCTTATCACCAGTGACAATATCGTCTGGACTAATTAAACGCGCGCCCAAGTAACGACCTGTCCGTTCGACGCGTGGTAGTCGTTAGCGCGCAATCTCACCTGCAACATCCTCCTATTAAATCTCGTCGTCGATTAACGCCTCGGCTGATAATAGCGATCGACGCGCGACGAGCATCGAATATTCCTCTGGTACTCCTGTCGAACGCGTTGTTACACTTTGCGGCGTACGTTCGTCGTCGATAAACCAACTCGCTCGTCGTCGCTTCTTCGAGAGATACCTCGGACTTTTCGTGAGTATATCAAGTACGTCCGTTTACTCGCGTGTACGTACTTTGGTCGATTGTTGGCACCCAACGACGAAAGTTCGCGTCGCGTCGCGTCGATTCTAGCCGCGATCCTAAGATTCGCGTCGTACTCGTACGACTTCCGAAGCCATCGTACGCGTAGCGATCCAATTTTCTTGAAATTTTCTGTCGTTCGTTCGTAGAAAGAAAGAGAAACGAACCAAAAAGCAAGAAGAAAAAATTCGACGAAACGTCAAATCGCGCGTTCGAAATCGTTATATCGCTATTAAAAATGTACGAAATATCTCGCCGATAACGTCGGAGCTTGTCTCTCGCAGTCGCGCGCGGTTAGCCGATCGTAGACGAAGGCTAAGACGAACGTTGACGCGTACGTTTCCTCGCCGATTATTTCGCTCTCGTTGACACCGACCGTTCGAACATTCCGATCGATCCTAAGATGCGTCGTGATTTCAGTGAACTTGGAAGAGATCCTGGATCTATCCCTGTCCCTTCAAGACTATCATCTGCAGGAAGTGACGCTTTACGCGAAACAAGGTAGAACGTTGGGCTCCGCTTTGAGCTCCCAGGACATAATGGCTCTGCAAAGGCAAGAGGAGAGACGTAGGCAACAGGCGAAGCAGAGCGTCTTTGGATTCATGTTTAAGAAGTCGAAGGAGAGCTCGGTGAGCACCGACAGCCTGGAAGGTCGGAGCGTGTCACCGGCGAGGAGCGACGAAACCGGAAGAAGCGCCAGTCCTCTTCAACCGCCTACGAGACCTCAGAGAAAGAGGAGACTCGCGCCGAAACCGCCCACCTCCTACGATCGGGAACAACAGCGGGCTACTACGACCACCGGTACGGTAGCAACTACGGCGAGGGGGGCGGCGGCGGCGGCGGCGGCGGCGGGAAAGACAAACGGGGAATCGTCGAAGGAGAAGATGCTCATCGGTCACAGTCGAAACAGCAGCGATAGTTCGGGATATCACGAGGCTTCCGTGCTCAGTGACAATCCGGATTCGGCCGGACGACTGCCAGAGACTCTGCCGAGGAGAAACAGAACGCCTGGTACCAACGAGACCCCGAGAAAACTCGTTCATACCTCGCAGTCCAGTAAGAGTCTCGGTAATCTCGCCGTAACCGCGTCCGGTACGTCTCTCGATCGAGCCCTCAGCAGCTCCTCCCTCAGTTCCACCGGTAAGACCATTTTCTCGTCTTCTCTTTTTTTCCTTTCTTTTTACTTATTTTACTTCAAACTTCTTACCGAACGTACGTACCTCTACGTGCCAACCGGTTTCATCGCGATCTCTCTTTCCCTTGCCTACGTTGCGAGCAGATTCGAATTCAAGTAAGTCTTTCACGGCGAGCGTGCCAGCGCTCCTAAACTCTAGATATCTTTCTCGAATTTTGGGACAGCTGTGTCTCTCTCTCTCTCTCTCTCTCTCTCTCTCTCTCGTAGAACAACTCTCGAGACGTCTTCGAGCTCTAAAGAGAATATTTCCTATTTGCAGGTTTGAAGAAGAAACGTGCCGCTCCGCCTCCACCGGTTTCAAGGCCGCTCTCCTCGGCCATCTCGACTCAAGCTTTGGAACGTATCGACGATTCCGAAGAGTCCTTGACTTCCGATATGGATCCTTCGAAGCCACCGTCCGACATCGGGGCACCCTCGAAGGCCTCCTCGGACATCGGCGTGAGCACGATCGTTCTTGACAAGGCCGATCGCCCGGAGAAGACGAAGAAGGAGAAGGACTCGATTCGAGCGTCGGACGTTAACGTAGTAGAGGATCCTCCGAAAGTAGAGAACGCTAGAGTAGAAGTAAAAAGAGGTAAGGTAGCGCGTAGTCGCGACGATACGGACGATCGTTCAGAACCCTATAGTTTGGCAACCGGGGACAGCCCGGGGAACGTTTACGAAGCGGCCGAAGGATCCGATCGAAATTTCGCTCCGGCGGAGAGCAGGCGTCGCGCTAAAAACGAATTCTCTAAATCCGTTGATAACGATACAAGCTCGAGCGAGTCGAAGCTTCGAAAGTCTTCGAGTTCGACAGGATGCAACGACGTTCTCTCGAGCGTTCGCGACGAGTACCGGCCGAAAAAGTCGTCCGCCGACGGATCGATCGGAACGGAGGCGTTTGCGAATTTCGACGGCGTAGAGGCGGATATAGAGGCGGATATAGAGGCTATGCCGGAATGCGGTGTGCTCGAGAGCAGATACAGTCCTACGAGATTCCACGTGGACAACTACATATGCGGCGAAAAGTGTCACGCTAAGATATTGAAGCACAGTATGAGCTTTCAAAGTTCCGCCAGGCTGAGGGACCCGAGGATCGTCAACGCTTACGAGAGGAAGACCAGCTCGCACGCGAGCTTCTGCGCGCGGAAAGAGTTTAATCCTAAAAGCGATTCCTCGAGAAAATTGTCGTCGTCCGCCGCGTACGAGCCAACGCCGAGATTGGGAGACGTGAGGACGACCAAGTGTTACGAGGGTTCCATCGTCTCGAGTCGCAATCTCGATCTTGAATTTCCTACCGGTGGCAGGAACAATTTGTCGCCTCTTAGCAATCTTCAGATTTTCGCCATATCGACGAAACCGTTGGACATTCAAGTGGCTCCGATCGAGTCTATACCGAACGACATCGACGAATTGCCCTCGTTGCCCATCGTACAACACTCGGAGAGCAAACCGGAGCCGGAAAAGAAATTGAGCATTTTGGAACCGCCGCCGCCGGGCCTGGTCAGTCGTCAAGAATCGAACGAGAGTTGGAATCAATTTTTGATACAATTGAATTCTATACTCGAGAGCAGGGCCGGAGAATTCGTTTAGGCACGACGGATCGAGGTAGTTTCGGTAGAACGGACGAATAACGTCGTATCTCCTTTCTCTGGATCTTTCGGCCGCTCGCGTTCTACCTTCTACGTTTACCCTTTCATTTTTTACCGAATACCCGCGTCTGTACGTTGCACGTTGTAGCGCTGTTTGAAGTAGACTTTGAAGCGGACGTTGGAGTTGTTTTCCTCGCGCTTTCGTCGCATCGAACGGTACGCGGCGAGTAACGCGCGTAGACGCAACCCAGAAGCGAGATCGAACGAAGCTTCTTACTAACACAACTACCCCCCTCGCACGATTCGAATCCATCCACTCTTCTCTCGTCCGTATGTTTTTCTCTTTGTCTTTCTCTTTCTTTTTTTTTCTTGGTGGTGGTGTATCCCCGTAGAAAAGGCATCGTCCGAAGAATTAGCGCCCTTGCCCAAGCCTCGCAAAGTCGTACGACCGAAAGAGGAGAAATCGTCGCCTGTAGCTCCGCCAGTACCAAAGCGTAGATTAGTGCCAGTAGTAGCGATATCTAGGTCGCCGAGGAAGGATCCTCTAGGTCCTTCGTCGAACGCGAACGCAACGAGGACGAATGCGGAAGATGCCGTTCGCTGTTCCTTTTCCTCTTCTTCCTCCGGTGGCATCGAGTTCGAGGCACGAGACGCGGAACTGTCGGAGATGGATAGCAGCTCGAACCTCTTGACGAAACACGCCAAGAGTATGAACGACATATGCAACGTCGATTCGAGCCTATGCAAATCCTGTACCGTGATATCGACGATACCAAAGTGCGATCGCTTCGAGATCTCGAGGAACTCGAGATCGTCCAGTTGCGGCAGACTCGCCGACGATCGAGTCAAGGATCGTCGCGAGAGAAGCGAGGAGAGGACGTCCCGCGTCAAGGACGATCGTTACGAAGGAGCTCTCGACGAGGTCTCGGCGACGAAGGACGACGAGACACGGGAGGATAGCTCGAAGGGCTCGAAAAGATCGAAGGTCTATCGCAGTCCGTCCGAATCGAACGACTTTCAAATCGATTCGTTCAACAAACGAAAGAGACATTTAACGTCTCAATCGAAGGATATCGCGTTCGCTTTAAATCTGAACCTGACGTTCGAGTCCAAAGAGGAGTCGGACGTTGAGAAGGAAAGCGGGCGGATGGAAAGGGCTAACGCAGTAGATGGGATATCAGGTGCACGTTGCTACGTACATACACACGCACACGCGTATACGTATATACCGGGTGTTGGGCGCGAATCTTCGACGCGAATCGAGAAGAAAACGAGATAGAAATGTCTCTCCACGGTTAGTCTCGATCTTCAGAACGATCGATACGCGGTTAAAAGTATCGTAAGACGACGCGACGCACCCAGCGTATACGTATACCTGCAAACGTTACTAACCACCATCCATTCGTTCTACCGTTTGGCTCTCGGCACGTCGATCGATCTTTTACTCCGATCCATATACGCTTCTTCCAAAACTTTGCAAAACCATTTCCAGCTTTCGATCTCTCGCGATTCCAAACGACTGACACCGTTCTCGTTGTTCCATGTAGACGTCGAGAGGAAGCTACGCGACACGGACGCTCTGCTGCACAAAGTGTCGGAAACTCTATCGTCGTCGTCGTTGGCGTCGTCGAACGAAGAGACCGAAAACGCCCGTCCCGCGGTGAAAAGATCCTACGGTGAAAGTCGTCGCGCGGAAGCGGAGGAGGAGGAGGAGGAGGAGGAGGCCCCAGGGCTAGATGGCGAAGAGAGGAAAAATCAACAGGACACCTCGGACTACGTGTCCGCTCTCGAGGAAGACTCGTCGGTGGCCGATTGGGAATATCAGTTGCCGGCGCCACCGAGTGCCTTCCGAGATACCGATTCGTCGCTTTTCGATGGCTACGACACGATAACCTTGAGATCGGTCGAGGCGTTCAAGGAATCGCTCGACGTTGAAAATCGAGACGACGGGAGAAACGACGAGTCCTTCTTCGGCTTCCGTCGAATCCGCGAGATCGAAGGAAAAGCGACGACCATCGATCTAGGTAAAAGCAAGAAAATGGAATCGCGCAAGACCGAAACCGAGGTGAAGTTCAAAAAGGAGGTGATATCGGAGCTCGAAACCAAGATAGAAAGAGGAACGTTGGCCCGATCGCAAAGGGAGCCAGATTCGAGGAAAGTCTTCAGCGGTACGTCCACGTTAACGTCCAACTTCGCGCCGGTCGATAACACGCTCTCGAATTTCACGATCACCACGTATACCCGTCAAAAGAGCATAGACATATTCAAGGAGAACGAGGACAAAAGTTCCCTCGTTGGGGACGAGCCTAGTCGGAACAAAAAAACAGAGCCAAAGATTTCCAACGACGTCGTCGAGTCCACGCGAGTCTGGCAATCCGCGAACGCCAAAGCCGGTATCGTTAAACGATCCAAGAGTCATGCCTCCGCGATGAGCAAGCCCGTCGACTCGAACAAGAACGAAGCGGAAGGTTCGGCCAACGTAGGATCGGAGCTCGCCGTCGAGGATACCGCGGGATGGAGAGACAACGTCTCGAGGAACCGACAAGAGGAACCTACCAAGGGCAAGGAGTTGCGATCGTTGCAGGTAAGACCTTTTACGTCGTTCGTTGAAACGAATCGTCGATACTCTTATCGCTTTATTCTCTCCGATAGGTGTTGAAAAGCATTTTACCGCAGTTGACGAGCTCGCAACCAGCGGAAGAAAATGTATCGAAGGAACGGAACGCGGTAACGCGAGAAAAAGCAAAGACGAGGTAAGTGACTGCTGGTAGAGTAGCGAGAGAAACGCCTTAACCCTCGCCGTAGCCTACACACGAAATCGTTTCGACAGGTTCGTGGGAGCGTCCGATCGAGATTCCGTAACGCCGAGCGTGCTTTCGTCGCGCGGCGAATGTCACGCAACGGCGCGACGAGAGAACAAAGAGGATTCGATGCAAAGGGAAACGAGCGCGAAGCGTCGTTACGCTTACAACGGTCCGCCAGCGATCAGTTTGGGTAGCTGGGCCGAGAGGCCGAGCTTCAAGGTTCAAATTAAAACCGACACCGATTACAAGTTTCGAAGGGACAGGTCGGCCGACGGCGCGAATAATTCCAAGGAAAGGTACGACAAGCGCGACGCGGACGATCTCGCGAGCAAGTTGCTCGTCGACAAGGCCGTTTCCGCGTTCAAGAGGGCAACGTTCGACGAAACGATCGCTCCGGAGTCGACGAAAAGCGAGGAGAGACCTGTCGTGACCAGCTTCGAGTTGAAGAAGACCGTCGTGAGGGAGAAGGAAGATGCTACCGTTAAGAGGTCGATGAGAGACGAGAAGAAAGACGACGAGAACTTGATCGACACGACACCGTTGAATTTTCAAGAATTAACGAGGGCCTTTCGTACGGACATCGAGCATAGGGCGAAACCGCAACGATCCAACGCGACGAACGGACGCTCCGACTGTTACGGTTCCCAGCACGAATTCGTTCGTAAGACGTTAGAGCCGAAGAAACGGAACGGCCAGGCGACGCCCGACGAATTCTCTTTCAAAAGGAACCTCTTCCAAAGGGACAACGCGTCGGTCAACGGAAATCGCAACGCCAATCCAAACTCCGAAGGACACCAATTCGGCTCGATCGTGGGAATGAATTCGCTCGATCGTCGTCATCGGGATCAGATCGGCCAAAGGAGCGACAACGTATCGTTCAGGAACAACGCGAACGGCACCAAGGCCCATCCTATGACCGTGCCCGTCGTAAAAGGATTCAAAGCATCGACGACGCCCTTCAAAGAAACCCCGAAAGGTATTAACGTTGACAAAGTCGATCGGAACAAGGAGGTCGTCGAGGCCCTGCCTCCCAAAGCTCCGACGATGCCCGTGATAATGGGCGTCACTCTGAAAAGTGCCAACGCGAGACCAAAGTCAATGCCGATAAGCGTAGATTCCAGGGATATGCTGTTGGAGTCCATTAGGAATTTCGGAGGTCGCGGAAAATTAAAAAACGTAAGTACGTCGTTCCGTTTAGTTCCGATCCGACTCGGTACCCTGAATCGATCTTTAATTATCTTTCGTTTCAGACTGCGGAGAGGTATTGAAGATAAATCGACGGTCGTAACGGTAAGGCGTCGAGAGTTCGTCGAAAATTAACTACGAACGTTTCTTCCTTTTCTATTCTCTCCTCTTATCTTATCTTATCTCGTCCTACCCTACGTACTCGTATAAACGTACTCGTAGTCGCAATCTTCGCAGTTATTTAACTAAATTTAATCAAAGCTACGATAAGAGACTCCTGAATGTCACGAATCAGAGTATGTACATAGCCTCGTACATCGCGTTCGTCTCTCGTGGAATCGAGATCGCCTGGATCGAATGATCGAACGAGTACGTTTCTTCGTTAATTACGTTGGTGCTTCTCTCGATGCTCTAATTACGCGCAGCGATGCAGTTAACTACGGATCATGCAGACACGTGGAATCGGATGATGCTTCGTGAGAGAGAGAGAGAGAGAGAGAGATGTACTAGCTCTTTTGACGCGGACGCGAAGCGAATCGACCACGTCGAGTTAATAATCGTGCGAAACAAAGCTTTTCTTTTCTTTTTCATTCGTTTGAAAGATCGTGCCATCTGCGATTCCTTTTCGAAAAAATTGATTGTCCGTTATTATTTCCTTTACTTTTTCGACGGTCGACTCGTTCTCTCTTTCTTTTCAATACAATTCCATCAAAGTCATTCCACGTTAGCTATGTGTAAATACGTTGTACAAAAATCCTGACGACACTGGTATGTCGTCAAAAATGATCGAGCATGTATATATCCACCGCTGAATGCGCAAACTATCGATCGTCGAATCGAAATCGAGTATGTTCATTCGTAAGAAACGGAATCAACGCTCGTTATCGATCGTTATGAAAATAATGAAAGAGTGAAACAAAAAAAAAAGAAAGAAGGTTTGTCAAGTTTTTAACGAGTTATAAGGTCATTCGGTTCTAGCTTTGGTCAAGTCATACGCGTAACAACACCAAAGCCGATTATTTGTGGCTGAATGACATTAAATACTAATAGCGACTCTTTGTGTTGGCTAACTTTAATTATTCTAAACTTTGCATATAACTTTAAGTTTCTATAAACGGGACCAAAGGTAACATTTCTTCTTCTTCTACGTTATTACGACAACGAATTTAGACGTATAGAATGTTATTTAAACGAATACGAAGTAGTCTTTGAAGAAGTCTGGTCAGTCGATTTATGACAATAGCGGTTAGACGCAACCGATACGTTGTACGTTTAAAAGAGAAAAGCTTTGCAAATTTTCCTTTATAACGATAGCGAAAGAATTATATTTTTATTTTAAACGTGCTGCTAAAGATAAAACTCTGTAGTATGATGTATACCTAACACATTTTCGATACAGAATATATACGTTTCTGTTATTAACCGGCTATTTCTATCCTTTCGTTTTCACTATGGAATATTTGTCTTTTTCTTTTCTCCCCTGATCAAAGGATCGTCGTTCAACGAGTTTCAAAGGACGCGAGTCTTTGTTATATTTTCTTTCTCTCTTTTCACGTCCCTCCCATCGAACCTCCCAAATAAATGATATTTCGTTGGATGTCGATCTTTCTACTCGACGGAACGAGCGTTGTATTGTTCTTTTCAAAAACCAAAAACCAACGAAAAGATCTTCGCTTAGATCGATCAGTTTTGTAGTCGAGTTTGTAATTTCGACATTTTCTACAGTCAGAAATTAATCTGTAAAAGAAATCACTGTATCGTACATAGGTATCTGTATTACGTCCATTTCTTTGCATAAACGTAATAACGCATTGAAACTTTTATTTATATTACGTTATAATTTATGCCCAATTAAAACGATAACATTCGACATGTGCGTTTATCATTTCGCTTCCTCCTTATTTATATTCTTAGATCTTTTAATAGCACACCTCGTTGTCCTATCGTGGTTCGTTCTCATTTTGAGATTTTGTCGGAATGTACTTTAACGTAGTCTATAAATACTCGTTAACTATTAACAAATCGAACAAAAGTAACGGATAAAAAAGAGCATCGTACAAGATGATAATATTTGTGATTATATCGAACTAAAGTATATGGTCGCTTGTATAAAAAAAAAAAAAAAAAAAAAAAAAAAAAAGGAAAATCTTAACGAGGTAAATATGCTTTATGCTTCATAAAAATACAATAGTTGCTCTCCCGCTTCTAAAAAGTATCTGTCAGTATAAATCGCTAGATCTAAATATTGCCCATCAAAAATGATTTCTTCTTTCCCTTTATACAATTGGAAGAGTCTTGATCGTATATTGCCACTTGACGAGATAAAATATACTCGACTTTGTATCACAGATTTCAAATGTAACGAGTTTCAAAACCATTCGCGATATTTCATTCTCGAAACTTGACGTAGACTTGCAAAGACGATGTATCTACGTACTCGAATGTCTTTAAAATTCATAGTACTTAATCGTCGGGTATAGGAGTATTGCAGTTCCCATGCCACAATTTTGTTTCCGAGTTACAGAGAGAATAATTGGCGAATACATCCGCGTAACCACGGTCCCTCCACCACGTGCACAATTGCTTGTTCCAGCCGCAGTCAATGGTATGGATTAATTCGGGTCGTTCCATACCCAATATCGTGTAAAAATCTTGATCGCCCAAGTGACCCTGAAAGATACAAGTTGGGAAACATTATCGAGATCGTTGCATGTCGTAGAAACATTCCGTGTACCAACCTTGAAATGATATTTATTCGTCATAGCATCGACGCTATCCTTGCTAACGATTCGTTCGTACAAGGAGGACTCGCGTAATCTTTCTAAATTGAACAAGACCATGCCGCTGTTGAAGCCTGGGAAGCCACCGGCGTGAGTGGGTTCCCCATACGCGGTCTTCGCGTGTTTGCTACGATATAAGTACAAGACATGCCGATACACAGGTGTCAGCTCCGGCGCCAGACCAAAGAGAGCTTGCTTCCCAAAGTTGTCGAACTCCTTGAACAATTCTTTTACGTCCTTACGAAATTTTGTATCGGCGTCGAACATGGCTGCCACTTTCTGATCGACCGGTGCTATTCTATGCAATCCCAGAGACAGAAAGAAGAGAGCGTCCGAGTAATAAGTCCCCGGTTTGCTACTGAAATGCGGCGACATGACGGAAACTATGTCCTCCAATTGTTGAGCCAGCTCGTGTACGTTGTAATATTGCACCTACGAGGAAGATTATGACTGAACCGGACGGTAAGGCATAAATGGTAATTAACAAAAATGACGCAACTTACTTTCATAGTCTTTTTGGTGGACGACGCAACGCTTTGCACTACGTTCTGCGCGATGGGACGACTGTCGTCGTCGGTTATCACGTGGAAAGCGATGTCCACGGTAGCTAGCGAGAGCAAGGATTTCGTAAAAACGTAAAACTTCCTTCGCATCGGTGAATTCGTAGCGACTTTGGTGAATATACACCATACGTTGTAATAAAACTTATCCCGAAAGGTGGTAGCGATCGAAGGAACGGTAGGGAGGACGATCTCCTTTGAGGTTAGTCCGACGATCGAATCGTTCATCTCTCTTAAGGTGGTCGAAACGAATTCGTTCGTCGAGGCTTCGACATTTCGACTTTCCGCCTGGCCCACGATCCAACGTGCACCGTTCGTGGACGTTTGATAACAATAAAGTATCACCAGAAGCACCGCAATAATGGCGAGGTTCACTAGCACCTTGCGTAACAAGTGCATTTAACCACTCATCTTTTCAGCTCAATCCTATGATCAGCTCGACGATGGTGATCGGCGACGACGCGACGACGGCGCGAACGTCCGAGGAACATCGAACATCGTCAAAATATCGAAAATTCTTCGCTCGACGAATCCTTCGAGTCGGCCATTAATTCGACACGGTGGGTTGGTTGGTCGTGCGTCTCGGTCGCGCTCGTTTCCATCCATCAATGTGGCAACGCTGTCGGCGTACTCGGCTACCAATCCGTTGACCCAGGTTCGAGCCCAACCGAGAGCAATTTTCTTCTTTCTCTTTTTTTTTTCTTTTTTTCTCTCTTTCTTTTCCTTTCTTTCCCTACAAATCTCAATTTCTAAATTAAAACGATGAATCTCTCGAATTCCAAATTGCAACGAGCGAAATGGAAAGTGCAGCATTTGATCTGAAAAAGCGTAAATAAGACTAATAAAGAAATTGAAACTTTATCCGTGCAGTGCCTTAGAGTTATCTTAAAATTGCAACGATTGAGTTATAATTTAATTTAATTTAACAAGGCAATATAAGTATTACCGACCCAGGTCCCACGGCTAACGGTGACTCTACTCTAAAACCCGCGTTCCCGGCGTTCGCGAAGTGACATAAACTAACCGCGAATTCTAGGACGTTATCCGGAGGAGGCCGCTTTTGTTGTCCGCTTACGGATAACAGGACCGTCCAACCGGCAGCTACATACACCGCCGTAAAACACGAACGTTCGTGCTTTCCGAATTTCGAACGATAAAACGAAGTCTGTGTTATTCATGAAAAATAAAATTCTGAATTTAGTTCAATGTAAATTTATAAGAGAAAATGAAAATGACAAATTCTCGACCTTAACTTAAACAAGTATTCTTTCCCCCAACGCAAAGAAAGAAATTGACACGCTTCTCGTTGATCTTCCAGCTGCGTATGCACTTTTAGTGGTATATAGTATATCATACGTTTCGTAGTTATTACTTTAATATAGAACTTTATTTTATAAAAACAAAATTATAAGTTTAATTGAACTTTAGAAAAGAAAAAAAAATGAAAAATTTGTGACGCGACTTCAATAATAAAAATGCGTAAAATATAGTGATAATTCTATTCGCGTACGCGCGGCAATGTGGCAACCGGAGACGGAACGCTCGTCTCAGTTTTCTTATAAAATAAATCTACCACCACACCCGTCACCATAAGAGCATTACGAGTGACAACGTGGCAACATTAAAATATGACTAAGAGCTATTCTCGAAAGGTTTCTTCGGAAATTTACTCGTGGTCATTCAATGCTCTTCTACTTATTAATTACAACCGATCACTCGTGCCGATTCGGACCTTTCGTCCTCGACATGATCGAGTCATCGGAGGGACTTAAAGATTCACTCACTACTTGAGAAGTTCTGCGATGGATCCAAAACACTCGTCCGCGATTTAGGTCGAAATTGAGGGTGGATGATTGGTAGTTGGTTGAAAATGAGGTAGGTCGACATCGAAGTTGGTCGAGATCCTCTCCGGCGATGCACTGACTCTAATTCGCGATGGTTATTTAATTACGAACGGTCACTGAATTTACTTTGCGAAACTCTACTATCTTTTATAATTACAGTCTGCGTTCGACTGTTAAAAAAGCAAAAAACTTTGCAAACGATCACTGACTCTAGCGACTGCATTGCACGCAGTCCATGAAAGAACACTCGTGCTTTAAATCGCGAAACGCGAACGAACAAACACTGCTTCTACTTCGCGATATGTTTAGTTTAGCGACACAAACACTCGATTGCTTCATTGCTACGCGCGCGATCGCAATAAACTTCTGAAACGAAAAAAAAATAGAAACAAAATAATTTGTATCGCGGTTATAATAAGAAACTGTATAAATTATTCCAGAAATATGCGATAGAGAAATATATTTACTTCAAGTCTTCGTTGATACTTGCGGGAAAGACATCCTGTCAGAACTTTGATGTACAAAGCCGAACTGAACCAGTAATTGTAAAGTCCATCAAAGACCCGATTTCTTCGTATCGGTCCTTCGGTCGCTCGTCGCCAAGGATCGCCAGTCCAAAATTGAAATCTAAAATGAGATAAATTGTATAGAATATTGACAAAAATGAGCGATATAAAAATATACATTAACTCTTTGTTATTACCTGCAAGAAAGGAATCCTCTTCCTAAGCCCGAATGCGTTGATATTTCACGAGGCCGATGATTCCGAGATCAAAATTTTTAAGTATCGAAATTTTTTATTGAAACTACTTTAATTTTCTCTCGCGTTACGGTATTGTCAAAAGAATGTATTGTCGTTTAAATATTAGTTTTTCGTATTCCGCGTACATCAAACACCGTTTAAATTACTGTAGAATTATCGAAAATATTAATTTTTAAGCTTTCTCGTTCGGAAGGAGAGAGCTGCGATGCTCACTCGTCGGTGTACAAAAGGAAACTAACTCGACGAAAGTCAAAGTAAATAAAAGTCGTATATGTTTATATTACACGAGACCGATGATTCCGAGGTTAGAACTTTTAAGTATTGAAATTTTTAATTGAAATTAATTTTCTCTCGCGTTACGTTTTTTGTATCGTTAAACGAATGTATTATCCTTTTAATATTAGTTTTTCGTATTTCGCGTATATTAGAAATCGCTTAAAAAATTGCAAAATTATCGAAAGTATTAATTTCCAAGATTTTGCGTTCGGAAAGAGAGAGCTGCGAAGCTCACTCGTCGGAGTACAAAAGGAAACTAACTCGACGAAAGTCAAAGTAAATAAAAGTCGTCTATGTTTATATTACACGAGGCCGATGAGTCCAAGGTTAGAACTCTTAAGCATTAAAATTTTTAATTGAAATTACTTTAATTTTCTCTCGCGTTACGTTTTTTGTATCGTTAAACCAATGTATTATCGTTTTAATATTAGTCTTTTGTATTCCGCGTACATTAAAAACCGTTTAAAAAATTGTAAAACTATCGAAACTTTCAATTTCCTTTTCCTTCATATTAGATATGATCAATGGCCTCGCATTTGGAATAAAGTTATAAGTGAATTGAAATATTGAATTAAAAACATTCTGCTAAACGTTTGTAATAAGATTTTTATGTTTCTAATAAATAAAATATGACGGGATCTGAGAAACTAAGATCGTATTTCCTTATTTTTACCATGAAATCGTCTTCGAAATGCCTGAATGAGTTACCATGGCTTCTCTGTGCGAACACCGCGAAACGCACTTCCCCGCATTTGGAATGGATCTGAAAATCTGATCATTGATGTACGCGTGCAAACGAGGAAATAATCGTTTAATTCGTTGAAAGAAAATTTTATATGATCGTCGTTCAAACTTTTTATACGAAAATCGATATAGTATCAACTTTTACTCTTTCGCCGCGAGGTTCAAAAGTGTACGAAATTTTTTTTTTTTTTACGAAAAATGGCAAAAACAATGTGAATTTAAGCGTGGACATAGGTTTCTCGAATTTTTGAAAAAGCTTTATTTTTATGCATAAACTATTCTCGAAAGAACGTAACATTTTAACACGACTTTTTTCAAAGAACATAAAGCTTTTTCATAAATTCGAGAAAAATGGTGTCCTAGATTAAACCTTCGTCTTTAAAACGAGACCTCGTTCATCAAAATCGATCAAGAATCACGCCTGTTCTCAGCGTTATATCGTTATAAAGCCAAGAGTGATGAACAGCCTTTTACGATCAGGCATTTTTTTCGTCGACTTTCACGATATCACGCCATTCCGGAAATTCTACGAATTATTTTGAATACGTCAATGTCAATTAATTTATGCTTCCGGCGAAACTATATAAACAATATATCGATAGAGGAATGCTTACTTCGAAGAATCCTTTATCGCCATTAAATCATATAATCGTCGAATTATCGTCTACGCTTGGTCGTACTTGTATTTCATTGAAATCTGTCATAGTTATTCGTTAATATCCGATCTAAGCGAAATAATATTTTTCAAATAACATCTTGTCGTTCTTCGTAAAATTCGTCGTTGAAAGTCGTGTTAATCGCATGGAAATTCGTGATATCTCGTCGAGACCGTAAGCGCTATTACGATCGTCGTACGTAAGTACTAACTATTATCACATCGTTTCATATGGTTTGGACATGGATAGAGGTATGCTTGTCGATATGAAAGGCATGTAGGAAGAAAAAGTATCCATAGATAAAACGATTGATCAAACGTTTCATTCGGTTTTCGTCAAACGATCGCAGAATCTGTTGGGATCGCAATGGCAATACTCGCGACGGGTCGTTGCAGCAATCATCGACCCATTTCACCGGCTTCGTCGTCAAAACAATTTTAATCGGGCATCACGATACGTGACGACAGAAGCAAAGGTTATTGAGAGAAAAATAATATAATCGTCGAGTGATCTCATTCTCCGAGAGTTATCGGTATAATTGCGAACGAAAAAGAAAACGAATGATAAGTCACGAGCTCTTTTACTACTTTTTAGATAATTAGCGTTAAGGGCTTGACGCTAACGTACGTTGTACCGTTAACCGAAGAAACGTTTGTTTGACACGTAAGATAAGTATTTTCTTCGAGGACATTTATTTCTCCGTTTTGAATGCCTTCTCTTACAACCATCGGAACAAACTACAATAGATTTATGCAAAAATGCACGCGCTCTTTCTCTCCGTGTATAGGCATATATACATGCTAACGTGCGTACATATATACATATCACACATACATAATGCGCGCGCGTTCCCTTTTTATATACATAATAAATACATACACTACATGTGCGCCGTGCTCGTGCGTTCTTCTTATCGCGCGTCTTCTTTCTGTGCGTGCTTCGACACGTACGCATATGCTTTATATGTATATGCACACCCATGACGAGCTAAAAACTATTATTCATTTATATACAAAACTAAGATTCAATTCTGCACTCTTTTATATATATATACATTCGTTTCAAAAGTGTACGTAAGTGGAAATATCGCAACGAGCCAGTTTCTTCTCGTTCGTTTCCAATAGATTTTAAACAAGGAATAATTATCATTCGTTTCAAGGAAAAGGAAAGTATAAGAAAAAGGAAATAGATGGGGGAGCGGGAGAGACGGACAGACAGACAGACGGAGAAAGAGAGAGAGAGAGAGAGAGAGAAAGAGGAAATCAATGACTGTGCGGAAAATTAGTTTTCTTCTGGTCGTTCCACGTATATTGTAATATTTCGCTACTGGTACGATTTAACGATAGAACGCCGATATATATGTATGCGTACGTGTTTACGTGTGTTGCGTGCATATGTACGTGTTTACACGTACAGTACACGCTTAAAGAAGATCGGTGGGAACGAAGAATCGATAAAGTTACTCTTTCGTGTCTCGCAAAATGGAGGACATTTTAAATCGTCGCGTTTTGTCCCGCAAACTTTTATAAAAATATTTCACACAGAGAAATAATCGATGGCGTTTCGAGATTCTTAAAAAACTTATAGAAAAACAAAAAAAAGAACGTCTCGTACGACTTATTCTATTTAGAAAAAGTGAAAAATCTATGAGAATCTTATAATTTACTTATTCGAGTCTGTATATCATTGTTTCGTTAGTAGAGTATTGTATCGCTCGCGCACATTCATTACGCATGCATCGTTCGATGGACGCGCATGTAAAAGAGGTCGTACATGTCCTTTAGTTAACTCCTTATCACTAAATTGACATTTATTAGTACGCTATTGATATGGGATTTTAGATTGGCACTGTAATTTTTAGAAGAAATTTTTCATCTCGTTTAAACAATAAATCTTTAGCTTTATAAAAGAGCGCCCAATGCGAAAACAAACTTCATCGAAGCTGCAAACGAATAAGCGACATTTTTACGATACCAAGTATACAATGATATTTGACGGAAGATCCAATTAAAGCGACAAAAACTCTTTACTATCGATCCTTTTTGGAAATTATTCTTCTTTACCACCATCTCGCACGATCGTTTAATTTTGATCATTTAAAAAATTAGCGTAAAAAATAATGACGAAAAGAAAAAAACATACACGTATAAAAAAGAAGATCGATTTCGATCGCTCGAAGAAAAATTACTATCGCGTTTCATATGCCAATTTAATTCTGTTTTTTTTTTTTTAAAGTATCAAAATCCGAAAAGAAACACACGCGCGATTTATTCTAAACTGCTCTCATTACTTCTTCTTCTTCTTCTTCTTTCTCTCCTTGGTCCTCTTCCTCTTCTTCTTTTTCTTTTTCCCCCTTGGGCAACGTAACATCTAAGATATTTTAGTTATTTCGGCTAAGCGCTACTCCTCGCGAGTGTACGATTAAGGCGACGTTGAGCTAGCGACGCGAATTCGGGAATTCCTCGTGGGAGCCTACTTCTCTTCTTCCAATCGCGTGGATACAACGACGGTATTCTTTGGACACGTTTACTTTCTACCCTGCGATCTCTCATAGGGTCGTGGATTAGAGCTAAAAGTCGCTCAATTACTAAAAATACATCGATCTCGAGAAAGGGAAAAAAGATGCAATAAACTATTTGGCTCGACGTTGAAAAATTCAGTTCCATTTCGTATAACTAATTATCTTCCATCTCGTACGTGCTATACGTACGTTATGCGCCGTCGGACGTCTCGTCGCAAGCCTCCTCCTGTCGTACTCGCGATCGTACCGGCGACGAATGTGACAACGTAGGAATTAGAATCGTTTAAACGATCGACGTTTCTTTCTAAAAGTGACACGTCTCCTCCACATCGATATCCGTAGATCGCACACGTTTGTTTCTTTGGATTAGATACGCATCGGCCTTTTTACTCTCGTCCTTTCTACGCTTCCTTCTCTATCTCCCTCATCGTCTATCGTCATATCCTTACTAAGATTAGATTATTATAAGCCTGGCGACATTGATCCGATCGATCGTAGATATCAGATCGGCACGCTAACGTATTTCGAAGGAAATACGTACATACTACAAAAGTACCGTCTACGATTCTAACGTGTTGGTCGATGCGTTCGTCGGCGTGTAAGACATCTCCATGGTGATACCCGCGCTGCTGCGCCGGAATTTCGATTGCATGTCGGTGCTGTTACGCGGTTTACGCCTGCTAAGATGTCTCTCGACCCACTTTAGCATGGTGAGAACCGAATCCGTACTTGGCAAGCGTCTCTCCGCCGACGTGCGTATGATGTGAGACGAAGCCACGCGGAAGGTGGCAGCCATACCCTTCAAGGCCTGTAACAAGGCGTCGTTCATGTTAGCACGTAGGATCGAGCCAACGAAATCGTTAAAGGCTTAATAAGAAGAGGAAAGGAAAAGAATCGAATGGACTAACTTTCATGGCGTCCTCGTCGGTGGTATCGTCACCGGCGTAAATGATCCTTATTCGTTCGCTCCAATCCAGACCGAAAGCCGTACGAAGAATGTAAATGGAGGCTCGTCCCTTGTTCCATTCGACCGGAGGCTTCGCCTCTATGGCGCAATGCGCCGAGCATGCCTTAAAACCGGCCTTCTCGATCAATTTCTTCGCCTGCTCCACCATCTCCGGGCGTCTTTCCATCGGTGTCTCCCGATAGTGGAACGTTAGCAAGGCTCCTTTGTTTTCTACCCATGCACCGTCCTTGCACAGCTTCGTTCCCGTAAGCCGCGGTACGTGGAGGGAGGAGAAAGAGAGAAAAGAGAAAGGCGCGCCGTTGATCATGGTCAACGAAAAAGAGACATCTTTCGTGGAAGGGAGAGGAGAGCTTACCTGATCCTGAAGAGCTTGCATCAAATTGGCAACTTTTCCTTCGCACTCGATCGGCATAGGATGAACGAATTTGCTCCCATCGGGATGTAAGATCTCCAAGCCGTGATTACCGGCGTACGTGATGCCATCTATGCCGACCATCGATTTAACGTTGTTCACGTTTCTACCGGATATAATGGCTATGTAAACGTCGGACATGTTGGAGAGCCTGTGCAAAACGTTTTTCGTTTCCAACGGCAAGATCGCCAAATCCGGATGCGTTGCGATCGGCGCCAAGGTACCGTCGTAATCCAATAAGAGGGCCAACTTGTGGTTATCGCCGATGTACCTAGGGGACATGTGTCATCACTGGATCGTTACCTGGCTTTCATCATGAGTCGTGGGTGGTCGCATTCGCAGGCGCGGGCCCGGCGCCACCTTCCCGGCATAAAAAGCCCGCAGAGATCCTTTCGCGTATCGTACAGAATTTCCCAAGAGGCGAAGGGAATGTAACGGAAGCGCTGTGCAAAAGTTCCGTTTGATCACGGTGCGACGCAACCCAAACTCATGCTGAACCTTTTTTCTTTCTTTCCTTTTTGACAGGAACGCGTTTTATTTCTCGAAAGAACGCTAGGTCGTCCGTAGCAACGTGAATACGTCACCAAGCGGCGCTACGTCTAATATACAAGATAGCTCCTCGTAAGAGGCAACCGATTGAAAAGCGCATGCGGGCATGGTCGGGCCCAGTGTCATGCACGTCGCGCAACGCTATAATGAATACCTACTTGCTCAGGTAATCGTCAAAATCGTCCATCGTTACCGGTTGCATCGTCGTAGCGCCGACGGAATCGCGTTCCTCGAGCGAGCCCATGACTTGAAGGAAGGATTTCATCCAATAATTGACGTCGTAGATCCTTTCGCGACGGCGCAAATGATTCATCCTCAGAGTACGTTCGTCCTCCGGCATGGTGAGGGCTCTGTTGACGAGAACGAAGCGGGGGGAGGGGTAACGTTGAAAGAGCAAGGTCGAACGAGAGAGAAATTCAAAGCAAAAGCAGTCGGAAGAAGGAAACTTTACCGATGGATCACTTCGGCGGCCTCGTCTATCTCGTAAGGATTGCATATCAAGGCCTCGTGCATCATTTCGCCGGCACCGGCGAACGGCGAGACTATCAAAACACCCGGCGGTGTGTTTATCTGACAGGCAACGAATTCCTTCGCCACCAGATTCATGCCGTCTCTGAGAGGAGTGACCAGAGCGACGGCGGCATCCCTGTAAAAGGCCGCCAATTCGTCCTGACTAACGCAACCGTAGATATAACGAATCGGCGACCAATTCGGCGTGGTAAAGCGTCCGTTTATACATCCTATCAATTGATCCATCTCGAGCTTCAAATCTTGATACTCTCGCACGTCCGTTCTCGAGGGTACAGCGATTTGCAGCATGGTTACCTGGCAAACGAACGAAAACATTTCGATAGTCGGTACGATACGGATATACGATAGGGACACGCCGCGGGTATATCGCAAACGTTTCGTGCATCACCTGTTCGCGATGTTCCGGATGTCTCTCCAGCAACATTTCAAAGGCCTTTAAACGATGTACGAGACCCTTGGTATAATCGAGCCTATCGACCCCCAGGACGATCTTTTGATTGGTAAGCATGACCTTGTTGGCGGTTTCAGCGAGAGAAACGAATCTGTCGAAGGGTATGCCGATCGGAAGTGGTCGTACGCGCACGGTTCTACCGCCGTGCTCGACCAGCAGATTTTTACGATCCACCCTGCAGCCGAGGCTCCTTTGGCAACAGTCGACGAAGTTCAAGCAGTAATCTTGGATATGGAAACCGACCATGTCGCAACCGAGCATACCCTGAAGTATCTCGTCGGCCCATGGGAAAAGTCGAAATATGTCCCAGGGTGGGAACGGAATGTGCAGGAAGAAGCCCAACTTCAATTTCAGATTCTTCTCGTCGGCGGCCTGTCTGACCCAATTGGCCGCCGTCATCAAGTGATAGTCGTGAATCCAAACGAGAGGAGTGCCGTTGTTCTGATTCGCTTGTTCCTTGTGGATCTGCTCCAAAGCGCCGACCTGAGGGAAAGACGACAAAAAAAGGAAAAGATGAAGCCTACGTCTCCCCTCTCTCTTTCTCTCTTTCTCCACTCACTGTCTTGGCTGCAAATTTTTCGTTGACGGCCGAATAAGCTCGCCAATGTTCGGCGATAAAAGTAGCCCTGTCCGGCATCGAGTGAAACAGCGGCCAAAACGTTCCGTTGCAGCACCCATTGTAGTAAGAATCGAAGATACCAGGATCTACGTGCACGGCTACGACCTAAAATAAGAAGGAAAAGGAAAGAAAAAAAGGACGAAGCGTGAGCAACGAGACGCGCTCTTAACGACGCAACATCTTTCAAAATTCGACACGTTCCGAGGAGAAACGTTTTATCCGACTATCACGTGACGCGCATCACGCTCGACGCGTGTGCACGACCGCGAAATTTCAACGAAACGTGATCGAACGAATCGAACGAAAGGGATAGCCCGCCTCCCTTCCACTCTCACTCTCTCTCGCGCGCGCTCTTTGTATCGTTTAAAAATGATAACCTTTGGCGACCTCGCGATACGATTATCGTGACACGAGATCGTTGCTTCATACCCATGTACTTGGTTTTCTTCTTCTGCGTTATAAGCGAATTTTTATCGTTTCTTTCAATTATTCGAGTTCAAGTTCGATATCTCGTACGAACGCGGGTTAAGCGCACGGTTAGATTAGATCGACCTCCCGTCTCAATCCATCGTGTCTCTATATCATTTGCAATTCGTTATTACCTAACTGTACTCGGAATCCGAGTCGAGTTGACCCGTGCTCTTTTATAATCTCATTCCGATGGAAGAGAAAAGTGACGTATCGATCGATAGAAAATTAACTTGGCAATCGTATCGACGTACGAAACGAATTCGGATAACTTTTGCACCCTTTTTTACGACTACGTATAGATATTACGTATCGATGGCCGGCTAGAGGAGAAAACAAACGGTTTTATCGGTAATCGCGCGTGGGTGTACGTCAACCGGTCACGCTGTCCTACAATGATAAGAACAATAATACAAGACGAAGAAGGAGAGGAAGAAGAAACGATCGTCGGTCCGTAATTAACGCGAATCGAGGGGGCTCGTTAGCACGTATCGTTTGAGACGAGTTATCGCCTAACGCCCTCCAGCCTCGATCGCGCTCTTTTATCTCTCTCTCTCTCTCTCTCTCTCTCTCTCTCTCTCTCTCTCTCTCTTCTCGGCCCTTTCCCTCAGCTCCTTTGTCTCCGCTCCTCCGTCCGCCGTCTCTTCTCGCACGGGAAGAAAAACGCGGTTGTATATCTATATGCGTATCACACGCACAAGCGCGTACGTACGTGGGAGAAAAATAAGAGGAGAAAGGAGAGAAAGAGCGCGAATATCGAGGAACGTAGAAAAGAATAGTGAAGGAACAGCAATGCCAAGGGCGGAGTCAATACCTCGTTGTCTATATTTGAGTCCTCGCATACTACTAATCGTCGACGCGAACGTCACCGACGCGTTAACGTTTCGAGTTAAATACGAGAACGAGATCTAATTGTTTCGAAATAACGACCTACGTTAAAGAACGTGCTTTTCCACGCGAGCATACTACAAGAGAGTCGAACTCGAGCGCGCGAAGGTAAATGGAATTATTTTTAGCGATCTGTGCGGCACGTCCCTCGGATCCGTGGACGAAAATAAATTCGTCCGTAATAATATCTTAAGAGGGAATAAATCTATTTCGCGATCTCGTGAACTTGTTTCTACGAGTTCAAACTATTTCTTCGTTCGATCGACGAACGCGACTTTTCTCCTCCTCTTCGTCTCGAGTTATTAAACGTTCCAAGATTCGATTCGCATGCCTCGACTCGCTATATCGGTACGTACACGGCGATTCGATCGATGTTTATTCGACGAGTCGTACCTTACGAGACAGAAGACCGGCTGTTGGCGTTCGATCGTTGGGATCCGATTCTGGAATCGGTTCGTCGGGATTCTCCATATGCATGCCAGGCCATCCGACCCAAACTCCATTTCCACTTATTACGACCGGTGCGACTGCAGTTACGAGACCACCGGCGCTAGAAAAAACCGTAAGAGTACAAAGTCAAAATTAACGAAAGTATACAAATGAGAGAAATTGTGCAACGACTTAAGTGTTTATTATTTATTGATCGATAAGGCATCGTGACTGAAATGCGTTTCGAGATGAACGGAAAAAAAAAAAAAAACAAACAAACAAAACTTTATCGCGCTCGAGACACGCGTTACAATGTCGCGTTAAATGCAAAATCAATAACAATAAATCCAAGGGATCACGGATCGCCTACGTAATACGTATCGGCCGAGGAAGATAGCAGCGACTGTTTTCTAGAGCATCTTCGAAAATAAATGCTCGATAAGATATCCGAAGTTTGGAATCTCTACCTCTCTTCCCCTCTCTCGTTCTCTTTTTTCCCAAGACAGGAGACAAATGACTCCTCGACGTGGCCGACTTTCCGCGCGTTCCATCCACAAGAGTTTTGAAACGCACGTGCGCTATGCGATCGATATCGCGCGATCGCGCTCGTACCGTCGTCTCCTGAATTTCCGACCAACCTGCCTCCAACCAGTCTCTAAACTTCGAGAGAGCGACCGAACAAGTGCGAGCGAAAAAGAGAGAGATAGAGAGGGAGAGGGAGGGAGGAAGAGAGAAAAGCAAATGGCGAAAACTCGTTAAAAACTTTGTTTCTTTCTTCTCTCCTTGACGCATTACTTTGACATGTTTATTTGACAAGGAATTTGACGTTACGTCGTGCAACGGATAGCATCGACGACGAAAGCGTATCGAAATTTGAGCGAGGAAAACGACGTCAAAATCCGACTCTCCTTCACTTATCGTTAACGTCCTCTCGCAAAATCTCAATTTTTATCTGTGAATGAACGTAAACGTAAGAGCAGAAAACTCAGCTTCCTCGATAAATCAACGGAATCGCACGTGAATGATCGCAATGAAATTCGTGGTTCAACGAACGAGAACGTATATCGCGAAAAAAAAGGAAAACGAGACGATCGAGAGGCAAAATTTATCTCGGTTGTTAGCTCCATCGAAAACGATTTCTAACGAAGACCAAAGGCGAGACACCAAAGATAAACGCGCGGATAAAAAGAAAGTCTCAAAAATAGCTCGAAGCGCAGCGACTCTCGAGATCGATATATCGTCTTTTTTTATATCGATTACGCTCCCTTCGTTTCCCTTACGCAATAACGAGTATTTCGTGACGAGTCAGTCGTCCCGATCTGGCGTCACTTCAAAAAATCATTCGTTTCCCAACGTTGATCGATCGTTGCGTCAAACGGAGACCGGAAAGAACGCCAGATTTACGACAGAATCGCGTATATCCCGGATAAAGGATTTGGGGAAACTTCGAGGAGCTTACTTCCGACGTGCTCGCGCAAAAACACCCTCGATCGTAGCTCGAAGGACGAGAAAGACGTATCGTTGATTTTCTTTCGATCGTTCCTTGGAAAAAAGCGATAAAAAGGAAGAGAGCGATGCGAACGAACGCGCTTGTCGGAAGGAACGACGTAGACGTTGTTGCTCTCGTCGTTTCGCGCAAAACGTTGATTCGGAAAAAGATGGATTGATGCGTGCAAGGACAAACATTGTGCGTGCTGCGACTAACCTGGCCTTTCGTTCCAGTTTACCAGACAGCTCGTTTCTCTTCAGCACGAACGGCAACCTGTTGCTCACAACGATCATGCTTCCGTTGGAGGTGAAGCTTCCCGTTTCTGTGAACATGCCGTCGAGCATATTCTTTTGCGTCGTCGATATTTTTGACATCGCGGTGGCTTTTTCAAAGATCAAAGAAAACGAACGTAAAACCGAAGAAAGGTGGTACAGGGAACAGGACAAATTTCCCTTGGTATACGTGGGAGGAAAAAAGGAGAAAAAAAGAAAGAAAAAAGAAGAGAAAAAGAGCGCGCTTAAACTCGCGTCGTAAAGCTTCACTCGCGTATGCGGCTAAAAGAGCAAGGTGTCGCGTATACGCGCGTTTCCGCGATCTCCTTTGTCACGTGTCCGCTCGTTTCTTTTTTGCGCGAGATCGCGCACACTTCTCCTCGTCTATTCTTTGCACTAGTGTCTACGTATATCCGCGTAAGCGTGTATATATATACACGAGGCGACGCAACTTCGGTTGAGGTGCACCGATGCGAAGGACGTCTCTCTCTCTCTCTCTCTCTCTCTCTCTCTTTCTCTATATAATCTCTATTCCCCTCTTTTTATTTTCTCCCAAAGTGCCTCCTCCACCGCCACCGCCGCCGCTGCCGCCGCCGCCGCCGCCGCCGCCGCCGCCGCCGCTGCTGCTGCTGTTGCTGGTGGGTGATGGTGCTGCTGCTGCTGCTGCTGCTGCTGCTGCTGCTGCTGGTGTTGACACCGCTGTTATTGCCGTTGCTCTTGCCGATGTCGCGTTGCCGTTGATCAGCAGGCTAAAGTGCTATGATCGGTCAGCTTCTTTGAGTATCTCGCGATGGAAAAAGTGATAGGGAACGAGCGGAGAGCGAGAGCGATAGAAGAATCCGACGACGAACGTGAAAAATGAGAAAAGTGTCTTGGGGTTGCGTTTGCGATCGATCGGGCGCTTAACGGTGGTAGGGGGTGGGTGGGGGGTGAGGGGTAGCAGAGAGAGGGGGAGAGGTGGGTGCGAAGAAAAAAAGCATTCAACCGCGATGCCTCATCGCAGCGGTACCGAAGCAAAGGCCGACGTGGTTTATTTGTTTTCGCGAATTGGTCCAAAGTACGTTCTTCCTAGGACGATATCAATGACGGGGCCGCGACCTCTCGACCGCCGCTCGGCGTCGCTCAGCTTCCTCCACCGTAAACACGAGAAAGTACCCTCCTCGCCCCACCGCCGCTTCGCGTTTCGTCGAAAAGAAACTCGCTACCACCGAGAAACGTAGGGTTATCTCTCTCTCTATCGCGATTCATTCTCGAGAAGCACGTTCCTCCTCGTGTTTTTCATCTTTCCCGCACGCTCTCTCTCTCTCTCTCTCTCTCTCTCTCTCGTCGTTGATAATTACGTCGACGATGAAGACGATATTTCCGATTCTTTTTTTGGTTCCTACGAAGGGATACGAGTTTCTTTCGAAATCGTACGCAACGCGAAAAAGAGATGGATACGTACGCTTATTATCGAAACGAACGATGGTGGACGCGATAAGAAGGGCACGTGCGAGAAGAAGAAAATCGGAGAGAACAAAGTCGTAGACGAAGCAATTTAGATGCGAAAAACGAGAGCGACTGAAGAGATTCGACCTAGGTACGATAAATCAACGTACTCGTCCTTATCTCGTACGTTATCGTTCGTTCGGTGGACACACCTGAACTTTCAACTTTGTCCTGAAATTTCAGTAGGTATCGTTACGTTCGTTCCATCGTACCCCCGTGGAAAGGTCGGTTTTTTCTACTTGCGCTCGTTTCCTCCCTCTCTCTCTCTCTCTCCCCCCGATTTCTTTCTTCAAATTTACTGATAATCATTGACGTCAATAATAAACGTGGCCGAGACGTCGAGGATTCCAGAGTCCAAGACGAGAATCGATCTCTCTCTTTGTCTCTTCGAAAACCCAGCGAAAACGACGGCGGCTATCGAATCTAGCTCGAACGCCACGGGGTCGTCGTCATAGAATCAGAATCCGATTATCCGTTCGAGATCGCTACTTTCTTGGAAAATGAAACTGGCTCGAGTCAAAGTTCGTTCCAAGGATGACTATACCCTGCACATGGCATATATGCTTAAAGAGGAGCGTTGTTTGACGACAAATAGAAGAGGAGAACCGAACTAGCTGGTCTACTTTTATCTTCGACTCGTACGCGAGCGACCGCGGCGCGTCGCTATCGCTTACGAGCGCAAACAAATGGTTTACGCAGATATGCACTTGTTTCTAATCTTGTTCGTAACGCGCGCTCCTAGGTAATATAACACGTTCGTACGTTAAATAATAAATCAAAAGGATCTGCTCGATTGATACGAATATTCCGACGACGCGATACAAAGGAAAAAAAATAGAGAGAACGAGAGAGAGAGAGAGAGAGAGACGAAGCAATAAAAATTCCAACGACGAAGCGCGATAATGATCCGGAGGAAAGAGGAAGCGAGTGTTATTGTCAGCTCTCGATCACGTGATATCGCCGTTAATTAATCAGGCGCGATCAAACGCCGAGGAAGATCAGCACGCGTCGCGCACGCGGTGTCACGCTCGGCCGCCGTCTTCCTCGCCCCGCCTCTTGCCTCGTCCCTTGCCTCCCGAGCGCGCCGTTCTGAAAAACATAAAACGTGCATTCCCCCGGTTCGCGCGTGCGATCGATCTCTCCTCCTGGACTCGCGACGCGCGACGACGCGCGACGACGCGCGATACTCCCCAGCGATCTTTCTTTCTCCTCGTTTCGCTCCTCTCGGGAACCAGTTCCGTGCAAATAATAACAACGCGAACTGAATTCGCGAACGTGACGCGATGCGTAGTTTTCGTCGAAAAGCACCTTGCGGGCGAAAGGCCCGGGGAGAGGAGGAGGGTGGAAAAGCTCATCGATTTCTTACTTTTCGCGCGCCGCGTCCGTTCGTATCGAGGATACTCGGGAGAGTTCACAGACCGAGGGTATTTTTCTCCTCCGCTCTCCGGCGCGCTTTCGTCCATCGCGTTTACCTTCGGAAGCTCTCGCCCGAGCTCGGCCGGCGTCGGTAGCGCGTCGACGAGGGCGAGAGCGAGCGCGAAATCAAACGTCTTTTTCGTCTTGGTCGACGCTTCGCTGGAAACTCGTGAAAACCTCGCGCGAGCGTTTCCTGTGCGCGTTTAATTCGCCAGTAACGATTCTTATCGCCGAACGAGCGGTGCGCGCGATAATCGGTATTATTACCAGCGACGCGTAATATCAACGTAACGGGCGAGATATCGATCGGAAATCCAAGGTTACGTGCGACGTACCTCGATGTCGCGACCCGTCGTCCGTCGCGCGAAATACGAAAAAGGAAATGCGAAAAGCGAGCTCGATCGAGAGATCCTTCTTCTTCTTGTTACTATTATTATTATTATTATCATTATTAATATATTATTATTACTCTTTCAGGCGGGCTCGCGTACGAGGAAAGAGGGGACGAAACGCGACGTAAAACGTCCCAGCGAGCGAGTGCCCTAAAACTTGGCCGGTATCGTCGTCGACGACGACGTCTATATACGTCGTTCGCGTGGTCCAACGCAGACAAAGAGGAAAAGATATACGCACCTATGAGCTAACTCGCAAAAGAACGAACGACTTCTTCTTACCGTTACCGCGTCGTCGTCGTCGTCGTCGTCGCTGCCCTTCGTCGCCTCGACAAAAGCCGACCTCGATTCCTTTACTCGCGCATCTGTAACGCGCTCAGACCATTCGACACCGTTTTCGCGAGAGAGACGTACCTTCCTCGAGTAGAAGGTAACACTGTCGCTTCTTCTTTCTTCCCGAAGTTTCGAGGCGACCGAAACCCTCGTCCCAATCGATTCCACGTCTCTCGACAGGTTGGCCAATCCCGTCTCTCCCAACGGTCTCGCACGCGTCTTTTCGGATTCCCTAGAAAGGCCAAGGGCCGCGAGCTTACCCCTTCGATTCGCCGAGAGCCCGAACGACAGGTGTTACGCCCGACCAATCGGCCGGCAGGCCTGTCTTTCCTTTTTCGACACCGGGACGCGCGATTGGTCCTGCGCCCATTGTCCTCTCTCTCTCTCTCTCTCTCTCTCTCTCTCTCTCTCTCTCTTATTCTCGGACAAATCGCGCGGGAAGAAAAAATCGCCTTTTCGATACCTCTCTTACCTAGCGAGGTCGAACGCTTCCGTCATTTTTCACGACGTATCGCGACTTTCGCCTCTCGAATCTTATCGAACGTTAGACGCGTCTATTCAAACGCAATATCTCGA
Source organism: Vespula vulgaris (assembly GCF_905475345.1). Lineage (NCBI taxonomy): Eukaryota > Metazoa > Arthropoda > Insecta > Hymenoptera > Vespidae > Vespula > Vespula vulgaris. The sequence goes on along the minus strand of NC_066600.1, from coordinate 138,987 downwards.
CTCTCCCCTTTCTTTGTCCTGTCAAATTCACTCGCTATCTCGCGTCCTTCGAACGATCTTGAAGTTGGCGATTGGAGAATCAGCGGGAAATTTCGAAAGAGCTCGACGACCGTAGCCGATATCGCGCCCAAAGTGTCGCACGCCGTCGTCTTTCCTTCCTTACCATCCAGTTTTCTCCTTCCTTTTTCTTTCCTCGAAGGTGCGCCCGTAAACGCCCGTCACGCGCGAGATATTTCATTCGTTCTGATCCGAGGAGAAGCGATCCATGTTCGACGCTCGATCGGCTCTCGATTAGGATCGACTTTTCCCCGTTACGTCGTTTCAAATATGATCGTCGCAGTAACGACGTTTCGTCGACGTACCAAAGCCATAACCTTTCTCGCTGCTCCCAACTGAGAACCGTCTCGCGTGATCGTCCGTCGCGAAGTAACGTTTGCTCGCGAAGAACGAGCTAGGTTATGAAGAGTTAAGGACGATAGAAAAGTCGAGTCCCGAGCCTTCGCACGCCCGCGATCCCGTCCGAAAGAAGCATCTCGTAAAAAATGAATATTCTTTGTGTCATATGTAGCGACTTGCTTACAAAACCCGACGATATTTTCTATACGCGATGCGGCCACGTCTTTCACTTCGAATGCCTTACCCAGTGGCTCGAGAGGTAAGCGGCTACTCCTCTGGAACGTATAAATTCGAACTCTGGTCCGAAACGATTCTCTCGCTCATTTTCCCGTTTTACCACGTAGGTCGAAAACTTGCCCGCAGTGCAGGGAAAGAGTAACGCACAGTCGTATTCACAGATTGTACGTGACTGTGTCGAACGAAACCACCGTCGAGAGTGATCCTTACACGCAAGATAAACTCGAGAGCCTCAAGTTTCAAATTCTGTTGAAAGAAAAGGATATCAATTATTTCATGTCCAAAAATAGTACCCTGGAGAAACAAAACGCGGGCCTGAGAAGGGAGGTAAGGAAATTGGAGAGCGAAACCAACGAGAAAAACTCTGCTATGTACGCGCTGAAGGAACAGACCAAATATTTCAAGGAACAACTCTTGGGATACGACGGCGCCAAGAAGGAAATCGCGCAATTGAAGAGAAAGCTCGAAGAACTTAGAAAGTAACGAACTTTGTCGACCTTTCGCCTTTCTCCCGTCCCGACGATCGACTAGCTCCTTCGTTTCGTCCGTTCTCACGTTATCCGTTTTCTTCTAGCATACAAATGTTGCTGGACGCGCCGATGGGAGACGTCGAAGATATAGTCGGAAGGGATAAAGATCCTGCCACTCTTCTAACTTACATATCCGTCATGAAAAAGTAAGCGTTTCTAAAGGTTCGCGCCGTTTCGCGAGGGATCTCTCTCCCGTTTTCTCATTATACTTATTTCTTACCTTAGAGAGACTATATCTAATTTGAGAAAGATCAAATGTCTAAAGATCAAAGTGAAGAATCTTCAAGACGAACACGCCAGGTTGACCATGACGTCCGATGGGCTTCCACGGTGCTATTCCGATAACAGGTACCGACGAGCAGGTTTCCTCTAAATATCCCCTAAATATCTTTCGGTTGAACGACGTTTTGAAAGAGAAAAGGAAAGAAGAAGAAGAAGAAGCTAAGGCTTAAACCTCTTCGCTTTACTCCTTTCAGACTGCTCCGAGAGTTTACGTATTACAAAAACGAAAAGCTGGCGTTACAAGCGAGAGTCAACGAACTCGAAAAGATTCTTGGTATCGCGGAAGGTTCCAACCGCGTAGTCACGGGCATACCGCAAAGCGTCAAAGAAAGAGACGAAGTGACGCAGGAATGCTCGTCGGCGGGTGCTGCGTCGAAGAGATCGGTTGCTAGGAAGAGGACGCATACGAGTTCTTCTTCAGCGACAACGCGTAACAAAGAACACGTACGTCGACGAGAGAAAAGAACGTTATTTACGATTGTTATTTTCATTGTTCGTTTATCTAACGTTAAATTCTTTACATTTCCTGAGCAGATCGTATCGAAGAGTAATGTGGAACGGAACGATGCGTCTCCTTCGCTCGTAGAAACGTTGGACGATGAAAGCTTGGAAAACGATTCCAAATTGAAGAGCACGGACAGTGACATTTCCATAGTCTTGAAGAAAACTAGATTGTCTAGAATGCACGAAGAAACCAATGATAAGGACGATATGCATTTTAATGATAGCATTGAAAGTGTATTACATAAGTGTAAACAAGCTGATGCAAGTACAAATGCGGTCTCAAAAACACCTAAAGAAAAAGATGTAAGAGTCGGAAGAGAAAAACCAAGTAAAACGAAACATCAGAAAAGAGACGTTATCGATTTAACGTAACACTCTCTTGCACATTCGTGATTAATCGTAATAGTATTCCTTATTCGTCATTTTTTTTATAATTGTATTTTTCACTCTTGGTCGTCGTAACTAGTAAATTGAAGAGTATTCTGGCAATGGAGACGGATGCGCTCCGTTACGTTTCATCGCGTTCATACGTACCTTCATACGTGCGTCACGTGCGCGTCTATTTGCATGATATGCGTAAGAGCAAAAGAGACTATAATACCTCTATCAATGATAATATCGAAGAACATATATTTTTCTTATACATCGTTGTTAAATGAGAGGAAATGCTGCGCCGACGAAATCTTGATTATCTCGTTGCCATGTATACGTTTGGACATTAAACTTATGCCCTGCAAAAGAGACTCTACATTTTGCATTTGGTCTGGCATAGAAACATAGCGTATAAATTGCCACATCTAATTCCGGTAACGTTCCAATGAACATCGTCGACGCTTTGTATCCCTCTTTATAATTGAAATGTAGTTTTGCGAGTGCAGCTTTCTGAAAAGTATGTCTTTATTAGCGATCACAGTTAAATTCGACAAAGATTTTCATTTCAAGAATGACTGACGTTATCGAAAAGAACTTTGCGCCCATAACCGAGGTAATTGAGATTATTTAACGATTCTTGCTTCGCAAAAAAGATCCAATTATGTAGGCCGACGATACTGTTATCCTTTTTTTTCTCTACTAGAAATACATGCTCAAATCCTGAACTACCAATCGACCCTTTGATTCGTGAGTAAAGATGAAACCAAATAGATTTTAGTACGGTCTTATAAGTTTGCGGATTCATTGCAAAGTATCCTTTCGTAGCAAGAAAATTCATAACTGCCGTTGTTACGTCAGACGATACAAGCGCATCAATAAATTCATCTTCCTCCTTGCTTTCTTCTCTGGTCACAACTTCTGTTTGACGTATATCCGATTCATAGTTATCAAAGAGATTGCTCAATTTTTTTATTGTCGGGTGTGAGGAAACGTTTGATGAAACTTTTAATAATCTGAAGATAAGATATAAAAGTCAAAAGTAGGAAAAGCGTCGAGCCATAAATTAAGTTCAATGAAAGAAGTAATAAATTTTTAGATATCCTACGGTTTTGGAGCATTATCCGTTATATTATCTCCTTTTATCCATCCTTGGTAACTCACGGTTATATTTTTATAGATGCAACAAGAATCTCTTTGAAACAACTCCTCTGTTATTCGTTGTAATTCCATGTCGCTTATCGGAGAAAGTTTCTTATCTTGCGATATTACATTATTATTATTACTCTTACTATTTTTATTTACGTTACTGCCTTGTCCTAAAAGAATTCATCTCGAGTTTGTTCCCATATGTATATATATATATATGTGTGTGTGTGTGTATATTCGTAACCTAGTATAACGTACATAAGATAATAGCTACCTGTTGCATGATAGAAAAATGACAAGTGCACAAAGAGATTAATTAACAAATTACGCCTGATGCAACTTGTCAAGTACATCTTTACGATCGGTGTTTATCTTGAGAAAGGAAAAGGAATACACGCACACGTTAAATAGCTCCGTTCCAAGAATCGATTCGCATCGTTACCAATTCGTGGTAACCTCAATTCTGTCGTACATTCGTAAATTATCGATCTACGTATTCGGTAAAATCAATGATTAATAGATAGTAAAATGGGATAAAAGAAAAACAAAGAAAGCTTAGATTTTTCGTTCGATTAATTACCTTACAAATTAATTATTCGAATCTTGAAACAGCGTCCTTGCGTCTGACGGCGGCGGCGGCGTATTAGAAACAAAAACTGTACCATAGACGCGTATCGTGAATGACCGAACGTTCCAAGTTTCTAATCGTAAACTCGGTCGATAAAGATTTTTTTGTCGACGCGTCGGTAACACATCGACGCGTCATAGATCGCGATCTATGATTTTCGTGGAACATTTGTAAACGCGAATAAATAAAAGACGAATTTTCATCGTGTATATTTGTTCGACATTAATATCAATAAACATTTAATCGGAGAGTTTTAAAACGATAACGATCAATTTTCTGAGTGCACTTGCACGCATTTGTAGACGGAAAGATCGTTGCAGCCGCAAGTTTTATTCGATAAGCTATATCCATCGATACTCTTTATTTTGGCCAAACTACGTAAAGCGAATTTATAATAATTCACCGTTTCCGAGAGAGGATTGCCCAAGAGAGTCAACTCTTCCAAGTTCGTCAACAACGTTAAATTGTCGAGCTCGTTTTCGTTCTGAAAATGATCGATCGAGATCTAGCGAGTGCAAGAACGTTAGCTCTACGATATGACATAAGTAATAAGCGCGGGTTTCTATGGCTTACGGCTATAAGGTTGTCGGCTACGTGAAGCTTCTTCAAACACTGCAGTCTTTTGACGAAGCGCAGATCTTGAATTTTGTTGCTCTCGATCGACAGGCAGGCGATGTTATTATTCTCGTGGAAAGAATCGACGTCCATCGTTTCTATTTTGTTGTGATCTATTATCAGAATCTCCAGAGTGGAATTCTGTCGTAAACCTTGAAAGGAATGGACGAATCGTCGAGGCGCAACACAATCGATTTTCGTGTGATACTATAACGAGAGAGCAAATGTAGAGGAAGCGTTACCGTATACGTTCGCTAATCTATTGTGATGCAAAAAGAGATGCTTCAACGTTGGAAATACGTGGCTATCGTCGGTCAACGTTATCGAGCCGATACGATTATGATCCAAGTACAAGGTGGACAAATTTGGAAAGCCATCGGATTCGTTCGATCTGTCAAGGTGGAGGCTCTCCAAACGATTGTAGCTCATACGTAAAGTTTTTAGTTTCGGAAGGGCATTTAGATCGTCGAGAGAGATTATACGATTTCTACTCAGGTCTAAACTCTCCAAATGAGGCAACAGATTCGACGGTAGATTTATCTGAAAGAGAACGATGGAAAATATTTTCAAATACCTATCGCCGACTCCAACATTTTCCTAACGTTGAAAGCGACCTTTCTGATGGAACACCTGACGACGTCCAATTGTCTGACGTTCGTCAATTTCGGGGCAAGATTCATCGTCAGCAACATCGTCTGATCCAATATATTTCCAAGGACGTTTCTCGCTTCCGCGATACTCGACTTCTCCACCCATTGCCCGGAAACGTACTGCCGATGATAAACGAGATGCGTATATCTCGAGATGCGCGAGGAAGTAACGCGGCGGGGCGACGATAAAATGTAAACGAGTCGTAACGGAAAGCTACCTTCAGATCGACCAAATGAAATATCAGAAAGTTTTTGTAAGAAATCGCTGATTCGTCCGGATTGTAGCTGAGATCGACGACTTGTAATTTTTGCCAGCTTTTAAGATTCTCGATTTCCTGCAGTCTTCTAATATCGTTGTGGGCGCAATAAAACTCGACGATCGTGTTGTACGAGCCCATCGGTCGCAAGGACGTTATCAGATTGTTGGTAAGATCGAGGTACTTCAATTTCGGGAAGTGCTCCTGCGTGAGACCGTCGAGATCGGTGATGCAATTGTCGATCAAATGCAATCGTACCAAATGCACCGACGGCTTCTTCAAGTGCACCCGGCCGATCGGGGAGTGGGATATGGAAATGGTCGGGTGTCGATCGTAAAGCTCCGCCAAGGTATTGCGAGCCACCTTCAGACCGAACACCTTCGGATCCAATGAGCCAAGGTTACGAACTTCGGTCCTACTCGGAAAGTATATGCCGGTCAATAGAACGATCTTATCGCGTTGGACGATATCGGAAAAAGGATTTCTTTCGAGGTTCAGCGTCTTTAGGCTCGGGGCGAACGTTTTCAAAGTTTCGAGACTCTTTCTGCACTTTGTCAAGGAATTCCACGAGATGTCGAGTTCCTCCAACGCAGACAATTTTTCCTTCATCTTGATCGACCGTATGTCGTTGAAGCTGACGTTCATTCTCTTAACGTGGACGATCATTCGCCAATTTGGAAACTCATCGAGACGATTGTAGGACAAGTCGAGCTCCCTCAAGTTTGGCAATTCGATCGAATCCTCCAGCAGGCCCTTTATACCTTGTCCGGCTAAACTTATTTTCCTCAACGTCAGTAGCTTCTCCTCGTCGATTCTGAGACACAAGGAGATCTTGCGTTTGGTTAAACGTTCGAACGAGGAGGCCGTCCCTGAGTGCGTCGTCCCTTGCATCTCCTCCCTCCTATCGTTCTCCTCGATCGGATCGTTCTATAGGAGGGGGCGACGTACGATTTCAGTTCTTCGTTACGCCCAATACATACGCACACACACACACACACACACACACACACATGCTACGACGTACATACGCAAAGATAGACACATTTCAATACCTCGAATACATACTCGTATTCGGCCACGAATATCGCATCCGACAGGTTCGCTCTCGTTAAGACGTACACTTGGCACGGCCGGTGAACGGTTTCGCGTTGTCTCGCCTTCGATCGATGGAATCCGTCGGTGTATCGTTCCCTTAACCGCGTACGTCGATTCAGATGCAAGAGTCGTTTTCGAGTCGTCTCGAGAAATGCGATACTTACGTCACGGTACAACGATGAAACGGTACGCGTAAAAGGATAGAAACTCTTCGTTTCTCGCAGGGATCCGGCGGATCCTTCTCTCGCTTCGAAAATTTCTCGTGAAATTTAGGATCGGCAATGGCCGAGCAATTCGTTAGACGTATTCTCTTCTGCAAGGAAGGAAAGAAAAAGAAAGGGCGGGAAACGAGAGAAAAGGAGCACGGTAAGGCCGTTTAAAAATAATCGGTCTCCGTCGGGTCGTTACTTGATTATAAAATCCGCCCTTGAGCACGCTCATCGGCCATTCCCGAATGCTCCGTACTCCTGGCACAATGGCCAATAGCCTCGAACATTTCTCGTTTTTGCATAAATCCTCCGTTTGATCGTTCCAAATGCGATACTCGCTGATCTCCTTGTGAAACACCTCCGTAACTCGATACAAGAGTATCCCCGTTATACCCGTGACACTGTCGTCGAGAACGTCGTTAGGAAAATACATCGATCCATCGAAATTGCGAAACCTTGCGTCTTACTCGTTCGCGAAAGGACACAACGATTTCTCCAGAGTCGTCTGACAAATTTTCATCAAACCTTCGCCGTTGTTATTGTATTCTCGCAGATATACGTTACCGCAGTGGCGCATGTGCAGCTTTAACTGTCGACAGGTGATCTAACGAGAATGATCAATGTTGAACGCAACGCGCACAACGCCTCGCTATTACTTGAAAGCACAGAGAGGCCATCTCTTCTCTCTCCTTCAATCTTTTGTCCTGATATTCGACGAGCGACAACGCTCGTCCTTCCAACGCGATCAAATCTTTACCACTGTCTTCCGACGCAACTTGGGAGCTCTTAGGCTGCGCAAAGAGGGTACATCGTGAACGAGGTCGTACTACGGCGACGACGTGATCTCACCTGCAATCTCAACGTTCCGACCTCGTGGAGTAACTTCTTAAGGCGCTTCTCCTTTTCCTGGAACTTCTCGTACATGTCCTTCAACGACTTGAAATAAATGTTTATGTTATTGTGCAGCAACACCTTGCAACGCGTCATCTTCTTCCTTGTACAACAACATTTTCAGCTTGGTGTCTCGGATCAGTTAGGAAAATATATTATTAGGAAAATGATAAAGGCGAGCAGCGAACGGGGGCGAGCATACTTGAAAAAGGAGTCGATCCAATGCCTCTCCGCGTCGTGTATCGGATAGTGATCGAGCCTGTTGATTCGGTTAAGCCAATACACCACGTAAGAGCGATAATTGCAAAGTCGTACGATCGGACAGTCGCCGTAAAGCGGATCGCTAAAAACTACCGACTCCAACTTCTCCAACGGCCGCAAACTCTTTACGTCCTGAAACAATATCAAGCTCGCGAGAGGGACGAGAGTATGCGCCTGTCCCTCTGCGAGGGGTAACGTTACCTTTATACGATACAGCCGATTACCCGCCAGGTTGACGTACTTCAAGTTGCAATTTTTCGTGAATACGTTCGGCAACCTTTTCAACTTGTTATCGGCCAAATTGAGTTCTCTCAAGTACTCCAACTTTCCGATATTCTGTCGTCGAGTTCGCGCGGACGTGAACGTTGCAAATTGGATCAGGATCGTTTCGATAGGAAACGCGATTTAATATCGATCGACGGCAAACAAAAATGGAAAATATCTCTTGATACCGTTAAACGATCGATGTTGTTTCCCGACAAAGAGAGAACGGCCAATCGTGGGATCCTCGACAGATTTGGAATTTGTTCGATTTCGTTGGAATAAACGTAAAGCTTTTCCAGTTTCGTGCATTCTTTCAAAGAGGATATGTCCTGAGAAAGGAAACGAGAAGGAAAGAAGAAACGAAAGGTGTCGCTCTATCCTGCGCGATATAAGGAGGAAGGGGAAAAGGGAGAATAGGAAAGCGTAACGCACCTTCAGCTTGCACTCGATCAGCCATAATTCTTGCAAATACACGAGTTTCGAGAGAACGTTCAAAGATATAACGTCTGGCTGCTGACCGATTACGACCAACTTGCACACGTTTAATTTCGTCCACGAGCAGACGTCGTGGAGCGCCAAGTTTTCTCGAAAAAAATACAACTCTTGGCGTTTCTTTATCTCCTTGGAGCGAACTGGAATGGACGATGAAGGATGATCGATCGACCGAACGGATATGTCCGATCGACGAAGCGCTACGAGCAAAGGAATTAGAAAAAGGTTTCTTTACCTTTCGCCAAAACGTTTTCTTCTTTCAGGCGTATCATCTTCGTCGTGTAGCGGCTTCGATGCCAAATAACGCAGTGGGCTGTGAAACATCGATCTTATTCCGACTATCGGCTATCGCTTCATTTTTTATTCGATAGAATTATGCAGTCGCTACATGGTTTCTCTCCCTCCCTCCCGCCGCTCGCTCTTTTCTCCGTACATATTCGTATAGACGAACGCTTGTATAGGAAATGACGCGCACACGCATATACACGAGTTTGCACGAATCGTATCTTTGCACGTATACACACGCGTTATACATATTGGGTGTACGCATTGCAACGGAGCACGCGACGCGTGCGTACGTGCATACGCGCATCAGCGATATAATTTAGCAATCGGTAAATTATTGTAATAACATAGAAATTTAACGTGCCGACGAATACGTACGTATATGTATGCGCACCTGTACTCTGTCTACGACGTCGACGAAATGTGCAGCGCGCAGACTTTCTACTCGTTGGTCAAACTTCTCAGAAAGACGTCGTTCCCTTTGGATCGTCTAGCTGGATCTCGACGGACAGGAAACGTTGCGAGTTCGACTGCTGCACGCAAAGTAGACGCAAGCCAGCCGCGTTAGTTCGAAGTAAGGTAGAAGTAAACGCAAAGAGAAAAGCTTCCCTTTTAACGATCTGTCGCGCGTGTTTCCGCTTTGGCCGTCCAAGCTTTTAATCGGCAAACGCCGAAACACGCTTACAATTCGATCCGTCCAACGATAAAAATTAATCGAATACTTTGCGAATACCTCGGTAAAAAACTTTCCTCTATGTACATACGACACGTAATCCTAACGATTTGGTATCATACCTCAGAGCCGTTGGATCATAAATTAGGTCTTTGCGAGCGTGTACGAGCGCGAAACGCGAAGAGAAAAAAAAAAAAAGAAAAAAGAAAAGAAAAGAAAACGAAAGAACGCTCGAGCGGATTCTGAGAATGCCCTGCCCGAAACGGGAGAATAATCTCCCCAATCGTTAGTTCTCGCTTCGTAGGAACTAACGACCCGAATCCGATACGTTCGCAAAAGATTCTCCGCTCTTTGGCGAATAATTTACGAGTCGCACAGCTCCGAGGCGTCACATTCGTCCTCGATAAAGAAGCGAACGAATCGTAATGGTACAGGGTATGTGAATTTTGACCTTTCTCTATGTTTACGTTATCTATCTTGAATATATCTTGAAATATCATAGCGAAGCTTTTAACGTGTATTCGACGAGTTCGAGTTTTTCAATTTCTATGTATGTATATCGTGAAATTGGAACCGGTACGAAGGTATAAAAAAATTACACACTCCCCTAGACATCGCAAGTCTCGATCGCTTCTCGTTGCTGTCGCTTTTACGGATTTTATAAAAGATTTCACCTATTACATTATTCTTCCTCTTCGTCCGCTTCTCCTTTCTTCGCGTCAAGGCGACGGATACGTATCATCTTCGACGATACATGGACTTTCCGCGCGTACTCTTACGTAGACGCAAACGCAACCTTGCTTGGAAAAAACGCGAGTCAAGGGAGCTTCGAAGTTCTCGGCAGAATAATTACGCGTCCGCGACTTTGTGCGATCTCGCTCGTTCGACCGTCGCGACGATTAATCTTCCTATATAGATTTCGTCGAATTTAATGGAAAGAGTGGGAAAACGGGAAAACAAGGAAAGACAACGTCGTACGAAGAACCTACCGCGGATCGATCGACATCAGACTCTACGATCGAGAATTACTCCTTTCTCGAGAGGCATTTCGTAATCGAAATTGTCCTCGTACAACTGCGGAGCCGAGATCTTTCGTTCGATCTTACCTAAATCTCGATACAACGTAAAATCTGACTTTTCTCTCTCCCTCACTCTCGCGATCGTATTCGTAATTTTCTAATTTATCGGTTTACCCATCTTTTCACAGCCTCCGACCAATCCGTCTCATTTTCATCCTCCTTTCCACCTTCCGCCTCCTCTCTGTCGCCCCTATCCTGTTCCTGTTCGTTCGACGAAGCGGCCGAAGTGCGTTCGGTTTGCGACATATTGACGTTCCTCGCTCTCAATTCGGCCAGAAAATCGTTCTCCTGTTGATAACGACGTTGAAGTTCTTCGCGCCAAGAATTACCACCGCCGCTGCTGTCGTCGCCGTCTTCACCTGCCTCGAAATCTGCAAACAATTCCGTCCATTTTAAAATAATTATTCCCTACCAAATCAAAATGTCTATGTATCATCACTCTCATTGAACGTTAAAAAGTGCTCTTGCGAGTGAATCATCTTTATCGCTCGTTTAGCTATCTAAAATCACAATCGTTGTCGTTAACACGATTCGTCGACTCTGACGTCGAGTGAGAAACGTCGAAACGATAAAAATGTTCGTCTTGCCGACTGACATTTTGTACAGTCACGTTGCGAATCAAACGAATGTTTTCTTTTTTTTTACAAGGAGTATCTCATTCGTAATACTTTGTCTCGATTTCGATACTATTCGATAAGAGGACGAGAAAATGATATCGTGTATGTACGAGCTCCGCAATGTCTCTCGAGATACTGATTGTGAAAAGGAATACGATAGAAATGCGAGATCAAACGGAAGGTCGTAACGCTCGAAACAAAAACACGTATGTATACACGATCTGCTAGTTCTCTCAACGCGTAAACAACTTACCCAGCGGTTTTCTCAGAAAACGTCCCGAGTTGTGAGAATGGTCCTCCTGGTCTGAGTCTGCAAGCCACCAGGACACATTCACAGGGGGTGCATCACACACATTCCACAACACGTCTAGAGTGTTATTTTGTATATTTTTAGCACGTCCGACTGTCGCTCGAGTCCACGTTTAAGTATATATATATTTTCTCTTTTTTTTTTTTTTTTTTTTAACGTCTACCGTCAGTCCAGTTGTTATCAAAATAGAACTAAAGTTTATCTCCTCTCTATGCGTAAACAAAATTCTCGTAATCGCGTGACTCTGTACTCTGCGATGAATCGATATTAAAAGGAAAGAAAAAAAAAAAAAGAAAAACGAAAAGAGATGTATTTGAAAAAGAATATATCCACATATCGTACATTTCGTTTTACGATTTTATATCTCTTTAATAGTCTTGCGTGTAGTGTAGTCTGTGCTACGACTAGACTAATGTTTTCTAAAATCTATTCTAAGTTAGAAAGAAATAAAGTAAATATTAACTAACAGGCAAGTATACAAAGAAGAGAAGAGGAGAGAGAGAGAGAGAGAGAGAGGGGGAGAGAGAGAGAGAGAGAGAGAGCGGTCAGAGTAGTATTTACATCAATGAGAAATAATGTAACCATGTTCAAACTTAGAAAGCAGCATGTATATGTATGTGTATTGGTATTCCAGTGCAAGGTTTTGTATTTGCTGTAAAAATTGATTTTCATGGTACTCGCTAAGAGACAGATCCAACGCGTTATCGATAAATGATGCAAACTTAATTAACTTGACGCTTTTCTCTCTTCCTTCGAGCTACTAAACGTACATCTATTGAAATTGATACTTTTTCTTTAATGAATTTAAAATGAATCGTAGCATCAAATTAATTTCATATACATCCTTGATATATCAATTGCCATATGGAGTTTAGAGAAAAGTCGCTATTCTTCTTTATACTCTTAATCGCTCTAACGTTTTCCAAAGATTTAAACTAAAGTAGAATCTAAGTTGTAGCAACGTGTTAGTTATGAGAATCGAACAGTGGCTTTGTCGTAATACTTACACGATTTTCTTTCGACGAAGAAACCGAACGTCTATTCATTTATTTACTCGTTTCTATTTAAATTAAAATCTACGTAGCATTTTACATGCTGTATAGCATTTCTAACGTGATACATAAAAATGCCATATAACATCATGCCTGTATATATTTACACACTCATTAACAAATACGAATATATAATAATTTGAAAAATATACGAATGACAAAGTAACCGTTACATTTATCTCCTTTCTTTCCTTTCTTTTCTTTTATAACACAACGTAAACAACAATCGTGTCGACAACAAATATTCCACGAATCTTTTCTCTATTTATTTATAATACGTTTTATTTGACGTATCGAAGAAAACGTTAAATCGCCAAGTTGCTTCCGAACTATAATAAAAAATTTGTTGCTTTATAATTGGCTCACCTGCTCTTCTGTAATCGTCCAAAACTCTTTTCAACTTTCGCAAGAGAGAGAGAGAGAGAGAGAGAGGAAGAGAGAGTGAGAGAGAGAGGGAAGGAGAGAAAGAGAGCGAATTCAACATTTCAAACAGTACTCGTTACTGTCTCTCTAATAATACTAATTGTAAGATAGACTCATGCTGCTGAAGAAAGACGAGCGGCCGTAGATCTTTAACGAGTCTTCGTGTGGTTATTATGCGTGTACATAAAGGATTATTCTGAAAAATTGGCAAAAAGAGAAAGCAAATAGATAAAGAAACGCGTGAAAGAGAACGATTGTAATAAAGAGATGAGAATCGAAAGGGTGAAAGAAAAAAAAAAAAATAAAGAAAGAGAAAGAAAAGGATAAAAAAAAAAGAATCTAGAAAAAAAAACTATTGCTCTCTCTCCAAAGTGTGAAGAAATTCATCCATCATTGCATGGATATCGAACTTTGAACGGACTCTTTTGCATATCGAATTTTAAGTGCCATTTGAAACTACAAAAAAATGATTTTTCATTCGTCTTTATCAATTGTCTGCATTACATTGCATTGAAACATACCTGAATTTAATTCCCTGACCAACGTTGACATGGCATTAGTAACACTGTCGGCGGCTACCAACAGATCGTTCCGTAAGGATCGGCCCAAACTATTATTCGCACTGCTGGAACCGCTTCCTGGCAGGCTGTTTGTCCTGAACGCAGACCTGATATCGAAAATCTCTATTTTCTTTGCGCAAAGCCACTTTAAACAGCAACAAATTCAACGGCTATTGCAACATGCTGCGTGATTATTTGCACAAGCATAATTAATTCGAATCTAATATCTTTGTAGAACAATTTTACTCCCATGACGTAGTCATGAGAAAGTATACTCGTAATAAGTGAAATGGCACATAAGCTCTTGTCGTTCAAACGTGTCAAACAATGGGCAAAAATAACGGAACTTGGCGTACATGCAGTATCATAGTGCTTACAACTAAATTGTCTAACGAGTAGAGTCATATCTCATTTACGTATGTATATATATATATATATCGATGCATTAGAGTCCTTACGTCTCTCTATGTACAAATTTGATTTCTCCAAATGTGCTAGATCTTTATCTATCATTCCTCGATCCTTTAGACGTCCTTATTGTCGCTTAATATACGAATCTACATATCTTTTTTCTTCTTTTCCTCCTTTTTTTTTTCGATTCAACTTTTACTTTATAGACCTATTCGCACACACAAACACACACACGCACACAATCGTGAAATGTCGGTATAAACGAAGACAACTAGTCTGTTCTCTCCTATTGTATATTCACGATAACGCGTAAGTATGTACACGCGTATGCACACGCGTACGTACCAATTTAACTGAAATAAAACGAGAAATACGAAACAATTTCGTAATTATTACGATTAGAAAGTTTCCTACGTATCCAAACGTTTCGTTTGAATGCTATATTTTATTATAGTAAGACTAACGTAATGTAGGATGATGAAAGTGTTGTCGTAAAGCGTTGTGAAAGGAATAGAAGCATAGGTGACACTAAGCGATTCTTTCTTCTTCCGACGATAAATCGCTAAAATGGACAGAGTGCATAGACATTTTCTAACGTTTACTCGTGTGCGAGACTGGTACAAAATTGTGCTTGTTACTGGCTCATTGAAAGCTCATAGAAACGGGTATCATTGATAACGTTAACATGCAACAAAAGTACCTATCATCTTTTAACAAGCTTATAGCCGGAATATCGAAATATAGCTAGATTCCAAATTTCTCGTCATCATATCGCAAAAATCGTTTTCTCTTTAAATATTTTCAATTGTTCGCTACATTATCGTATCCCTGGCTATAGGCATTATTCGGACGCCAATATCCGGGATTCATTCACTGTGCAAGATATTTGTACAAACTAGGATCGACGTAACGGAAAAAATCGACTACATATACGGAAGGGGGCGAGAGAAAAAAAAAAAAGAAAAAAATTTATAAAATCAAGTACATATTACTGCGTATGTACAGTCACAGGCGAAACAAATCAGACATCTAAGAGCGATTGGCATGTAGTAAATAATAATCAACATAAAGATTATATGTATATATATACACACACACACGCACGGGCGCGCACACGCATACACGCACAGGATAAAAACGGATTTCTTTCGGTAAATATTACGCGAAAGTAGCTCCGAGATGAAAGTGTATACTTATTTGTACGTACTTGAAGAAAGAAAAAAGAAAAAAAAAAAAAAGAAAGAAAAAACGAGAGAAAAAATGAAAATATACGAAGAAAGATGTAAGAATTGTTCGGGAAATCTTAATATTTGTTCTATTCGCTAAACTCTCAAGGTTGCACCTAGAATGTTTGGATCCGATTATTCTTCCAATTATTCGCTTCCCCAACACATTCTCATAATACTTTCTCGTATCGTTGATTTTTTATGTTTCTCGTTTTGTTTTCCGTGTGTTTATAGCATACGTTTTGTACATGCCACCCTACCTTACGTCGCCTCCGACACACGAAAGACTATCTGGAATAGGATTCTGTATTGTTCCAAGTATAGCACTGCCCGACATGTTCGGTACCGATGTCGTTGGTACGGAACTCTGGTAGCTTTGCGACATTTGACTTTGTTGGCTTTGCTGCTGTTGTTGTTGCTGTTGTTGTTGTTGCTGCTGCTGTTGTTGTTGCTGCTGCTGTTGTTGTTGTTGTTGTTGTTGCTGCTGCTGCTGCTGTTGTTGTTGCTGTTGCGGTTGTTGCTGTTGAGGAGTCGTTGACAACGTTCCACCTGGAGTGGCTGGTGCCGATCTACTACTTGTCACTGTACCAGGAGGTAACGGAGGAGATTTCGTGCTCCTTGGCGAACTGTTTGGGGTTGATCTAGGAGATGCCTGATGATTCTACAAGAGAAAGTTTTGACAAGTAGTCTAAAGAATTGCTTCGAGAACTAGGAGAAAAATTGTTTTAAACAACAACGCTCTCTTCCCTATCCGATCGATTCACGCACCTTTAACATTTTCATAAGACCTTCTAATTGAACCATCAATTGCCTCCTGGAATCTTGCAAAGTCGCCAAATGAGTCTCCAATTCATCCTTTCTCTGTCTCAATGCTCTCAACTCCGACATGAGAGCAGGATTCTCCAATCCTGCCGCCTCTATCTCTTGTTGTCTCCTATAATATAAAAAGATAAAAAGTTTAGTGAGAGAATCGATTCTTTCTTCCTTCTATCTTCTTTTTCTTTCTCCACCGTTAAAATAATTTATGAGTACGAAGAAAAGTATATATACGCATGTGAATCTAAAGCGCGAGTTCTTTCGTCTCGACGAATGAATATTTATACAATCGATGTATCGTATTTGACAAAGTATAGATCGTATTCTCTCCTCTAATATGCTTTGCTATGCAACCAAAGAGACATCAAGCTCAACTGAATGTCGTTGTAACATGCGTGACTCTAGGATGGTTCGACGGGATGACTTGGAGGTTTAGGCTCGATATAAAGGAAGATAAACGACACAGGTATACCTTAACCTTGCAATTTCTCGCATTATTTCTTTATTCTTCGCTTCTAACTGCGATATAAGTTCACGTTGCGCTCTCGATGCGTCCAACGATGCCAAATTGGCGTCCGACGGTGTTCTACCCTATATACGAGAGAAAAGAGAAAAGAAAACATAATAATCGAACTTGGGAAGGAACGTAGAGTAAAGCATTTGTAACGCGATTAGATTTCTTAACGGCCAGTACTTACCGCTTGGTCAGCTTGCGACATTCTGGACGTAGTACGTGGCTGTCGAAGTCGTTACGAGTTCAAAATTAGTTCTGACACATTATGATGAATCAGCGAAAAGTTTTAATCGAATTTGTTAAATCGAATTATCGCTGAAACGTATCTCTCTCGTGCTCCAAATTACTTTGCGTAAAATCGATCGATTATTAAAAATACACACTTGCTCGTTACATTAGGTTTCGAGGAGGAGAATAGAAAGAAAGAAGGACGGACGGACGGACGGACGGACAGAAAGAAATAAAGAAGAAAAGAAAGAAAGAACGTACTACTCGAGAAGGTAAATAAGCGTTAGTCGACTTACCATGGTCCTAGCTTCTTGTGCCAACCTTTGTGCATATCGTGCTATTAATTTATGTTCGTCGTCCAGTCTTGAACTATCCATACTGAACGATATACCAGAAAAGAAAAAAAAGGAACGTAAAAAAAAAAGTAAGTAAAGCGTGACGTTCTTATGCGAAGTCTCGTAGAAAGCAAAGATAAAAGTGAATAAAGGAACTAAGACTCGTCCCAGTTCTTACCTTCTCAAGGTAGATCGGCTATCCATGGATCCGGAATCGAAGGGAGCCATGAAACTTGGATCTGGAAAACCGTTGTGAGATGGTAAAGGCGACGGTGGGCTGCAACGCAGTGAATTCATACCAATTGCAACATTATATACCACCGTCGAGATATTCTAGACCAAATACTATTCGATCTTTTTTCTCAAGAGACACTCACACTATGTGCGACAAGTCCAACGTTTTCTCTGGCTGCTCCGGAAATCTAGGTATGTTGTTTTTCCCCTTTTCGGGAACGCATCTGAAGCTCTTGCGCAAGGAATGACCGATTTGTTTGCTCGGCGATTTCTGTCGACGGAAATATTATCGTTAATTAGAGCGAACGCGAGGGCTTAATTAACCGAGTCGATCGAACGAACTACAGATATAAGATATAAATTAAGGTGAACGGAAAAGAATCTAACGAGGCTGCTACGTACAAAACTACTGTACTCTCTGGTTTCGTGATCGTTGTTATGAGTCCCGGAAACTTTACCACGCCAAAAGCAATCCTGACATAGTTGATAAGAATGACACTTTTGACATCTGTATCGGAAACCGGTAAAATTCTCCTTGTGACAGGCGTCGCACATGATGGGATGAGCCACTGAAACGAACGAGACTTTCTTAAGGACCGAATGGATATAATAATAGATCGATACGGGTATACTTACCCGTTTCAACGGCCGCCATTCTGTGATACAACGGGAGCCAAATCAAACAGTGCGGCCCGGGATCGGACATGAGCGTATCCAGAAAATCATTGACCGTCACTTTGGAATTCTGGAAATGAAACGAGGAGGAATTGGTGGGAACTGCCTCGAATGAAAAACGAAAGGAGAAACTTACAGGGGGAAAAATGGTGTTGGCGAGGCCCTCCGAATATCCAAAGGACGGTGACTCGTAGACCGCTGCCGTTAACGATAAAACCTCTTTCAAGTAGTCGGCGAACCTCCAGTGTATCATGTGTCCGTTACCGTCGGATATTTGCGAGTATATATCTGCACGAACACGAGATTCGACGTTACATTCGTCTGTCTCTCAAATATTGCCATCCTTTGGTCTTTAAGAATAGGAGAGAAAAATAATGACGACTCACATCGAAACTTGTCCATGAGCTTCCCAGCGCACAACGTGGCCAATGCCACCTTCACCGAAAATACGGATATCTTATTATTTTCCCTGGAAAAGAAGAAAAAAAAAGAAGAAAGAGAGGGGGAAGAGAGAGAGAGAGAGAGAGAGAGAAAGTAAAAAAGAAGGAAAGAAAAGAGAAGAGAACAGAAAGAAAGAAAAAGAGATCCGTGTGAGAATCATAACGCAGCGAAACTTGTCGTTCTCGAACGTACCCACTGGTATACGCCGCCAAGAGCCAATTCATCAACAGCGCCGTGGTAGCGTCGACTTTGGCTTGTTGAGACACCGGCACCCTCTTGTTAAGCGCATGAAACAAGGAAGACAGGAGAGTTTCTAGCCTAGATACTCCCAACGTACTAGACGGCTCCAGAGTATTTAGGCCATTTTCTCGAAACGCTTCGATCACATTCCATATGTCTACGTTGTGCACTGTAAGAAAAGAATCGAGATATCGACTGAATAGATGCCACGATAACAGCTTAATAAGGTTTCGAGCACGTGATCCTTACAGTGAACTTTCTTCTGAATAAATCTAAGCTTGCAAGCTGTACGATAAGAAGCGAATCGTATGCTGTCAAAGTTTTGTTGGCGCATCTCTTGCAGAAGCTGCAATCTGCTGGCTTCGCCGCTGCTGCTATTGCTAGAACCTCCTGCGACCTCTTCCGCCATTTTCCTAACAAAGAAAAAAGCAATTATTCGGACGATCAAATTGGACGATCCTACATTCATTTGCTTTGGAAAGACATCCCGTTTTTTCCCGATCTACTCTCCGTAACCGGCTCCTGCTCCTCCTCGCGATCTTCCATCATGCTCGAATTATTTTTACAGACTGACGAGATGCGGATAAGGCTGAAGCTGCAATTGGGAGGCCTAACGCGAGAGAAAAAGAGGGGCAGGGAGGGAGAGAAAGAGAATACACACCGAGATCACACACATATGAGCGAAAATCGAGTTATCGATCGTTCGGACACATACACGCCCGCGCGTGGATTATCGAAAAAAACATCGTGCCAATAAAATATCCGACTAGTAACGAGCAAAGCAACGTTAAAAACTCGGTCTCTTTCAAACCTTTTAGCTAATTAACGACGCGCATATCTCTTCCTTTGATTAGGCATCTCTCGCTTTCGCCTTTCATCATCGAGGTTGATCCTTTGAAAGCGACTGAGAATGTAGCTTTTCAAGCACGTCCCTTTATCTCTGCCCGAGATACGCGTGCTTAATATTTCACTTTTTTACATACATTATTCCTTATATACGCGATACGACTTTGATATTTGTTATATTCTTTTTAGAAAGAGAAAAAAAAAGAAAAAACACGGAGAACATTGTTACAAGGACGCATAGTTTGCATTTGAAAAACTTTTATACGAAGAGAGATACAAAGACGGTATCGATATCTAGAAATCATTGAGCGTATCTTTTCGCATGCTAAATGAAAATCTTGCGTTTCGAAGGAAGGACGTTCGTTCTTTAGTGGTCATCGATGACTATTCTGTCGTTCTTTATCGTGGAACGACAAAGAATAGTTTTTTTTCTTTTTTTTTTTTATTTTCTCCTCCCAAAGGTTATGCAATAAAAACGACGAGCTCGTTCGGTCGGAATATCAAAGCGCGCGAATGACGGCACCGATATTTCAATGAACGGACGGCGTCGACTCGCCAACATCGCGTGCAAAACAAGGATATATTAAAAATAACAAATGTAATAATAAATAGAGTAAGATTCGACGAACGATAGGGAGGGGGAGCAGCGGGAGGAGAGAGAGAGATAGGATGATATAAATTTTAGAGAATTATTAGGAAATTTGCATTCGTTTGCAAGAAAAAGGCTTTCTTAGCGGCAACGAGGAAAGAAAGATCGATAACTCCGTAGCATATAACCCTCTCTGGCTCGATTGTCGTCTGGCCGAATAGAAACGGAGACAGGTGCTCTCTTCGACAAAGGAAAGAAACGCCATATCTCAACGACAGAGACCAACGTCGTCGTTTAGAGAAACGACCAATCGAAACGAAACAACGTCTTTCCGCAACACGGAATGCATCTCGTTAATCAAAGTTCGTTAACGCGAGAGAATAGCACGTTAATCGTTCGTTCTTGGAAAGAGTCGATAATTCCTATTCTCTTGTTTAGTACCGTTTTACTTGGGCGCCATAACAAGTTATGTCATATTCGTTAGTAGCACGATTATTATCGCCTTTCGAAAGATCTATCCGATATTTATTTCCTCGAAAAAAAATGAAAATAAATAATTGGACGGAGACGGCTGAGAAAGACGATCGGGATACTCTGAAAAGGGTTGAAAACATCGAGAAGATACTTAATCGACTCGTTATTGGAAATAAATGAGCCGTAAAAATGAGGAGGATCTCCGATATCGGGGAGTGACCTTCCTCGCGAGTCTTTCGAGTCTCGTTACGCGAAACGCGATACGATGGAAAATGATGTTTTGCGCAGAAGGGTGAACCACCCTCCAGCCTTTTCCCCTCCCTTCGGATCGTCGACCACTTTTCCCGTTTCATTAAGCGCTGGAGCGAACTTGGAATCGTACTTTTCAAAGCTGCCCAATCTCCAAACCCTCTCTCTCTCTCTCTCTCTCTGTGTACCCAGCGCCGCCATCGTGGATAGTTAAAAAGTATTTCCCGCCACTTTTTCGATCTTCGACACATCAGACTTTGTGCTATCGTCGACGTTGTTAAAAAAAAGCGAACGCAAAAACTGGAAAATGCTCGGTAAAGCGAGCTAGAGATGGAGAGAGGGTCAAAAGTGGAAGAGAAGAAAGAAAGAGGAAGCGGCGGAGGAGGAGGAAGGGGAGAGGAAAAAGCAGAGAAGGAAAAAGAGAAAGAAAGAAATGAAGCTGAAGCAGGAAGAAGCGAAGGAGCGAGTGGCCAAGTTTGAATCAATACGATAAGTGGGCCAGGTGGGGGCGTATAAGATCGGCCGAGGAGACATAGGAACGCTCGGGAATGCGGAACGCACGGGAGAAAAGCGTTTCGGTCCGTAGAAAGGAACGCGCGAAATGGGATAGCCGACCAAAAGGCGCGGCCAACTTTGGATGGAGCAACCCTAGACACGATCGGGATGTACAGAGATGTACACGTCTACGTATATCGTCTACGTGTCTCTGAAACGATCGCGACAACAAATCTATCCCATTTCACTCGATCGCTTTTGGAACGATTTTCTTCTTCTCCATCGATGCTCGCGTCTCGATCTTTATTCCGCTCGAGGAGCTAACCGAACGAACAAACTTTCTCGATATTCTCGAGCACGTCGAAACTCCAGGCTTAGTAACGCAAGCATAGAAAAGTCGCAAAAGAACTTTGAACAATTCCGAGTCTATCTACGACGGCATGAATGGGAAAGAGAGTTCGTTGAACTCACGAGCGTATCGTGTCTCGGACAGTATTAAACTTGTATCGTCTCGTAGCTTTCAAACGTAACGAGGAACGAAGCAAGTCGCGTGATGAGTCGAATGTACTATTCGCGAAAGAGGGAAACGTCGAGGAAATTCGATTGTTATACCGTCTCGTTATACGGCGCAATGCAGTTATCGAGCTCTTTACGAAACTAATGGCATCGTCGATTACACTTTCGTACGTTCATCCATCTGCGTTATTCAATATCCGAGTTAACTTTGTTCTCCTCAAGACGCTTCCGATACATGCGTGTGCGCGCGTGTAAGTGCCTGCGCGTTTACGAGCAACGACCGCTAAATCGCGTTAGCAATATGCATACATAAATACGATTTAATCGCATTCGACGCGACTTATTCTTTGACGTTAGCGACGTTGGTACACACGCCGATAATGAGACGAGAATAAATACACGCGCGCGCGCGCGCACGCACACACACACACACAGACACCTTTTCTCTCCCCGATGCACGATAGACGGAAAATCCCGAAAGAAAATCGTTTACTTTATAAATTTAATCCGAAAAGAGATCGGAGAACGGTTAGAATCCGTGCAAAAAATATGAAAAAGAATTTAAAAGTGAAAGAAGGTGCCAAGATCGGTCCCCGCACGAAGTAGAAAGACTTAACCTCTCCTTCCATTCCTTCGACCGCTTTATCCGATGATATTTCTTGGCGAATCGCATCGCTCACCATCGACACGCTATTCAATAAGGATACAACGATCGGAAGAGACGACGAGGCGAGCGAAGAGAGAAATAATGCGAGAAGAGCCAATAATTAGTGTCTCTTGTCGCAATCGGTCGAGCTAAGAAACTAGCGATTCGAGACTCGTACGCGCAGAGTTGTCGTGCCTGGTTTTATCGTATTTTGGATTTATAGACTTACCTGGATATTTCTTGGAGGAAAGCTTTGCGAATCTTGAAAACACCGTGCCCACGCTGCCTCTTCCTCTTCCTACATCTATCTTGCTTCGTTGAACGCGACACGCACGAACTTGGCGTATCGTGGCGGTGGCACGGAAATCACAAGGCAACAACAACCATTGAAAATGTTCGGTACTAAAAGCAGTCGATCGAGAATGAAAAATCAGAAAGTGCGAATGGCGTTCGACGAAAACCTTTTAGAAGAGCTAACACGTTTCGAGTCGAATCGAAACGAAGCCGTTTTTCTTTCTCCTACGAACGCTCTCTCGACGAACGCAGAAGCGAGAACGTATCGCGTAGTACGAGACAGAGAGAGAGGGAGGGAGGGAGAGAGAGAGAGCGATAAATAAACGAGCCGGTCAGACGTCGATACGACCCGCGCCTCGGCAGCCCCGCGGCCATCACTGATCGTTCGCGTTCGGCCGGCGATGCCCGACCGCCACGCCGCGCCACGCAACTCCGAGTACTTCCGACTATTCCCGATTACCGCCGACTACTTCCGAATCCTGGCGCCCCAAATTGAACCGCGGAACGAGAGGAATCGGAACTTGTCGAGGGAGCCCGCGAAAATCGAATTCATCGTTATTACGCGTTATTAGTATTATTATTTCGAGAATACATCAATCCCCTCGACTTGTTGTCACGCATCGTGCTAAATATGATGGAGATCTTTTTACGTTTGTACGAGAGATTTTTTCTCGTAAAAAATTTAATCGATTCCAATTAAGAGATAAAGGTACTTTGAGAGGAAAACGAGTTGGAAGAATTACGATATATCAACGATTCTCTTTATTCTCTGACAAATTAAAGATGCTCCGTAATTGATTCAAGAGAAATTTTTAAGATCTTCGAGATTTCGCATTGAATCGTAATCAACGAGTACCTCGATTGACTGAGTTTTCAGATACGCGTGGAAACGCATATCGCCTACCGTCGCGCATATTGCGTACCGACCTTTACGCTCATATGGTAGGACACACTTTGCGTCGCCATGTTTGTTTGGCAAATCACCGAGTTTCGAATGGGGATCCTTTGGCGAATCCTTTGGCCACCTTTCGCTCGCGAAGCATCTCCGACTTTGACGACGGATATGGATAAGATGTGAGTAAACGTAAACCACAAAAATGAAAGTACAACCGAATGATAAAACTGTCGCCACGGTTTAACGATCTCTTTCCTGTACTATGCTCCTTGCATAATCCTACGTCCGAAATAACCATAAACACGTTTATGCGTGTCAGATTATGAAAAAGACTACATATGTAGTACTCTTTCTATGCCATTCGAACGGAATTCCGGTTAAAATTGGAAAAGAAGAACCAAGGCCATTCCTCCGAGATATTACACGACCATTTCAAAATTTTCAAAAAAAGACTGTGTCTACGTCTATGCGTGCCTCAAACAGCAAAAAAGAAGAAATTCAAAAAAAAAGACTCGTAAAAACCCGATGAGATGCCGTAGAATAAAAGCGACGACGTAATGATTCGTAAACAAAAATTTATAAAATTTTTTCAACGATGCAAAAGCACTCATATTTCGTAGTTTCATCATTTCTATATGTCCCGAATGAATTTTTATCAAGGGACGCAACCTTCGAATCAAATGCGGCCTAGATCCTGTATAGAAATATAGGGTCAATAAAGATTTATAGAAGGAACTGTGAACGGTATGAGAAACGCGCTATCCACCCTCTTGCGTTCTACGGCGCGAGCTCTCTTTTTGGCATCGTTCTCTTTACGTTCGAAACATTTGGCACAGGAAATGTTGCTGTCCAATTCGCAGCTATCGTTCAACGTAACGGCAACGTTAATGAAAAAAGCTCCGCCTTTACGATAATGATCCGATTTGCATCAGATGACCGTTCCGCTCATCTTGTCGTCAAGACGCAATCAACACGTCGAATTGACTAATTGTTTCGTCTATTACGTGATACTCGTGTGGCAGGGTACGAGAGAAAAACGATCTGCGCCGACCTAATTTTCCGTGACTGGAAAATGCACGGACGATGATGAATCGTGCTCAAAGTGCTCCAAGTACTCGAGGACGAGAGGGACTCGATATATTTTTATCGTACCGCATGCCAGGTAACGTCGCGCCTTGTAATCGTTTGCAGGGACAGACTGCGTGGGCAGCGAACTAAGAATGCTATGCTAATGCGCTAGTCGAGGACTGTACACAGACTCGTTAGACTGTATTTTGCGTTTAACGAAATAACTTTTAGCGCGACGCAACGCAGACAGGGAAGGAGAGAGAGAGAGACAGACAGACACACACACACAGACTTAAGGATCGTCTTCGTCATCTAACAACGCACGCGTGGAGAACTCGTGCGTTACCCACTTATAACATATTTCATTTTTCCTCGCGGCGGGGCTCTATTTTTGAGCCGAAAATCATCGGCCGCGGCTCTTTCTAGCTGTTTCACCAGACGCGGAGGAAGTCTTACATATAACGCGAGACGGAAGAACCGTCGTCTCTTCAGGTATCGATCGTCGGCCGTGCGAGAAAAAGCGTGATCATGGTAAGGATCTCCATCCTTCTTCTCTTTGCCTATATTCATTACTCTTTGCCTCTCTCTCTCTCTCTCTCTCCCTCCCCCACTTTTCGTCCCTCTTCCTAAAGGCTGAAAAAATAAAAAAGTCTTTATCGATCTATTCGAAAAGTAAAACGTTTCTTAAGATGTTAACATGTGTTCGTTTATCGATCAATTGAAGGAGGAAGACGAGCAAAAAATGGCGGTAATGCGTAAAGCCTTCCAAATGTTCGACACAACGAAGAGCGGCTTCATCGATACCCTCAAGATATCAACGATATTGAACACGATGGGTCAACTCTTCGACGATGGAGAACTGAATGCGATAATAGAGGAGAACGATCCCGAAGGTACGGGCAAGGTGAACTTTGATGGATTCTGTAGGATCGCAGGACGATTTCTCGAAGAAGAAGACGCCGAAGCGATGCAGGAGGAACTTAAGGAAGCCTTCCGATTGTACGACAGAGAAGGAAACGGTTATATCACTACGGCTACGCTGAAAGAAATTTTAGCTGCGTTAGATGACAAATTAACTAGTTCCGATCTTGACGGCATAATCGCTGAAATCGATACAGACGGTTCTGGAACGGTGGACTTTGACGGTACGCGTATACATTACTTTTTTAACATTTCTACCTTTCACATCGGATTTAAGATGTCTTCGAAGTAACGTGACGTGTCTACCTTCTGGCCACACTTCTATCTGCATGTAATTATTTACAGAATTCATGGAAATGATGACAGGCGAGTGAGGATGGGAAAGGAGTCTGTCACGAAAATGACGATTTCATTTCCTGAAAACATCACAAAAGACCGATATTAATGATAGAGAAAGAGAGAGAGAGAGAGAGAGAGAAGGAGAGAACTCCGTCAAGATCAGCGTTCGTTATACTAGCGTAATTTCCTAATAAAATGATCCTTTATCCAACCGGAAAGAAAGAGAAACGAGTTCAACGTATCCTGAAACGCGTTAGATCTCGCATTAAGATCCAATATCGGTAGCGGAATCTATGATAGATATCGGAAAAGAATTCTGTCGTAATATGTCTTTATGGCAATTTATTTATTGCGCTTTCTCTATATTAATCATTCCTTTTTTATCTTTTTCGTATCAAGAGGTACGCGCACAGAGACAGACACACACGCAAACATTCCCGTAATGCGTGTTATTTTTAAGTGTGACATAGATCAAATTCAAATCGCTACGATATAATACACTAGTCACAAGTATTTCGGTGACGGTATTACTGGTTGATCATATTGGTGGGTTGACCCTCGTGTTTGACGTCAACGTCGCAAACGTAAATGTTGGAAACTGCAAGAGCACTGGAAGCAAGAGGTCTGTCCAATGGGTAACCGTAGGGTCTGCCGTCGAGAGAAATGGCACCACCGATGACATCGGAAATGTCCCTGTTCTGGTAGTAGTTATCGACTTGTTGCTCCTGAGCAGCTTGGCTGCCAGTTTGATAGACGCCTTGATATCCACCCGCGTGCGTCTTTCCGCTGCTATGATATTGCGCCGACGGTCCTTGTTGTCCTAGCCAACCGTATTGGCTGTGCCAATCAACGTGTTGACCTTGAGAACCGTGTTGTCCTTGCCAGCCGATCGTATTGGAAGCGTATATAGCACCTTGTACACCTCCTTGCGCTCCACCTTGTGCTCCTCCTTGTACTCCTCCTTGCACACCTCCTTGCACTACTCCTTGTACGCCTACTTGCCCTTCTACTCCCGCTTGTACGCCTTCTTGTACGCCAGCTTGTACGCCAGCTTGCACGCCAGCTTGCACGCCGTGTATAGGCACGATACCTTTTATACCGTTACTCATTATTTCAATGACTCCTTGTACCCCCCTACCTTGCATACCTTGTACGCCAGCTTGTACTCCGCCTGGAACGCCAACGGCCGATTGTTGCTGCCCAGGGTTTTGCTGTTGCTGTACGTATTGGTGATGCAATTGCTGCTGTACGTGCCCATACTGATTAACTTTTACTTGGCCGTACGGAGATTGTCCTTTTTTCGCGTAAAAATTACTGTGTTCTGTGTCGATGGCTGGAAATAAGAAATTTTTTATGCGATCAACCTTATCCAGTAGCGACCAACTTGATCTTTTTTCCACTGATTGAACACCACCTTCGATAAATTGTCCTAGATTATTTTGCTCGGGCAAAACTTCTACGGTTTTCTTCACACTCTGCATCTGCGACAGCTGCCCCTGTTGCTGCTGATACTCTTTAGCTCCTACTATCTGGTAATGTTCCTGGTAATTCTGATATTCTGGTTGGACGACTGGTCCATAGTGTGAATTCTGCTGTACCGTTGGAGCGGAGATCACTACGAGAAGCTGGAGTGGTAAACCGTTGTAAGTACCCTTGGGAAGTGATAACCTGGCAGGGAACCCATAGATGTGTTGTGGCTGTAAATATACGTGCGATCGTTATCAACTAGCATTTTCATTTGCCTTAATCTCGTTCTTGAAACAAATCATTACTTTGCTGATGTATAATGGCTGCTGAGAGTTAATGGCAGCGTTAACGCCTTCTTGGATGGTTTGCGTCGATGGATAGTCGTAGCTTCGTCCTGGCGTCTGTTGGGAGTTCCTAATGATAACATTTTGCCCTTGTTGCACTGTAAATTAAATCATATACGAACGGAAATCATTTCTTTTTCGTTGTAAACAAAATTATGATGAAAATGAATGTTTTTATGATGGACTCTGGAAGAATTTCATACGCACGGTCGTGAACGAACTGGTCGAATTCTACGAATAATTGTCTGTGTTGAGATATGCTAATTGGTTGCCCTTGGTAATCGTGTTTTGGTCCAAGATAGACGCGAACGACCGCGCCGGGGATGTATCTCTGACTTTGAACGGTGATTTGATAACTGTACGGGTGATGATCTAATCTCATTAGTTTAGCCTGAACGGTTGGTCCTTGCTGTTGTCCTTGCTGTTGTCCTTGCTGTTGTCCTTGCTGCTGTCCTTGCTGTTGTCCTTGCTGCTGTCCTTGTTGCACGCCTTGCTGTTGTCCTTGTTGCGAGCCTTGTTGCTGTTCTTCTTGAGCATTTTGTCCTTGTTGACCGTTCTGTCCACCTTGAATTCCTTGCTCTTGTCCTTGAACGGTTACCTCGTTAAGGCTCACGTAATACTCGTCGAAGAAAGTCGTCAATGGGGAGACAACAACGGATTGGATGGTAACGCCAGGAAGAACGAGATCGTTGTATTGGTACGGTGGCAAGGATTTTTGATAACGCTTGTAGAGATTGATTACTTTTTGGTAAAGTTGGTAGAAGGCTGGATCGCGAACAGATGTCTCGGCATGTTCCAAAACGGATGGCGTATAGTCGTAAATATTTTGAACATGGGGAGCGTTGCCAAGGAGTTGGTTAGCTGCTGCTTGAAGGCTGCCATAGTATCTATTTGAGAGATAACAGATGTACTATTTCAATCTCGCTATTTCCATAATGGAAAGTCTATCCTATGTCGATTGAATCGTACCTTGGATTTACGCTCTTGCCAGTTCCTTGAATCAATTCGGCAAGAATGTTTAAGCCTTGCGGTTGGTAAAGGGATAATAGAACGCCTTGCGAAGTTTGAACATATCCAGAGTCGATGGCTTCGATCAATCTCTGTTCCAAAGTCTTCACAGCCTCGCTCAATTCCTGTTGTTGTAGGCCTTGTTGTTCAAGATTCAAGATTTCCGGACGTCCAGGGAACGGAAGACCATTGGGATGTTGAAGATGTGGCTCGAACGGAGCCTGTACGGTAACGTAGTCGAAGTGATCGATCGGACCAAGTCCGTTGGCAAGGCGATTCAATTGGTAATGGGCCAGAAGTTGTTGGTGAAGGTAGGCGGATCGGCTTCCTTTACCGATTGGACTATTTCGTTCGGACGGCTGGTAACCTCCTAATTGATAGTAATGTTGCTGTTGCTGTTGCTGCTGCTGTTGCTGCTGCTCCTGTTGTTGCTGCTGATGCTGCTGATGCTGATGCTGCTGATGCTGCTGCTGCTGCTGCTGCTGCTGCTGCTGTTGTTGTTGTTGTTCCTGAAAAAAAATATTTTACTAGTCAATTTTAAGTCTGGACAGATTTTCAAAGGAACGATTGCGCGCTTACCTGTTGCAAGATGTTACTAGCTAGATGAACGTAAGCATAGTAATTTGCGAGTCCGACGTCATGTGTGAAGTAAGAAAGCTGATCTTCTCCGTGTGGCAAGTATGCGGTTTGGTTAACAGGAATGACAACATTTTGAACGTTCGAAGAGTGAATAATTTGCGAACCGATTTTTTCCGCTTCCTGGATGATTCTAGAGTCAAAGTAGTATTGGGGCAAGATTTCGTATCTTGGAGGTAAAATTATCCCTTGGGTGTCTTGACGTTGTAACACGGCAGCGGTGAAGGCCTATTTTATCAGGCACAAAATCATTTCGTTATGATCATTTTATACGATTTTCTAACGATGATTCGTATTAAAATGGGAAAATATACCTGAAGGAATTGTCCTTCGTTGACATTAACGCGAGCATAAGCGGCGGTATTCAAGAAAGTTTGATAGTCGATCGCATCCAATAAGATCTTTTGAAGAAGAGCTGCTTCTTTACGCAGTTGATCGACAGAGTTGGAGAAGGCAGTGCCCCTAGGCTGAACCAAACCGTCTTTAACGGCATTGCCGTAATACTCGGCGATTATCGGATTTTTATACTTATTGGAGTTGGCAACAATGTCGTAGGTATGGCCGAGTTGATTGAGTTGCGGGTTTGGTATATTATCCTGAGTGATCTGTTGAAGAAGGTCGATGGTATTCTGCTGCTTCTGCAGGAGTTCTTGATTCGCTGCAATTAAATGAATATGTTAGATTCGGGCGTCCGACTTCGTTTTCCTTTCGACGGAAATAGATAGATTTTAGTTAGGTGAGCTCATAATGCCATTACAGGCGTTACGTATGCTTACAGGAAGCATAAGTTATAACTAGTTTTAGAAAACAAGTAAATAATTATTTTTTTACTTACCAGCACGCTGCTTTTGCTGCGGAGCTATAGCCGCCCCGAGGGCCACGAGCGTCAATAGAGGGAATGTATACCGCATTGTGTCTGATACAAGATTGCGTATGCTCACGGTGGGATTATGCACCACTTTTATACCAAAGACATATCAAAGAGAGCTCATAATCGGTGACCTCGAGTCAAGCTTTTCTGACCCATGTCCCCCGCGATTTCGCTATCTAATAGCGATACCATCCCCCGTTTACGTTACGCGAAACGTGTCTGACACCGCCGATCGAAGGTTAAGCCGTGATAATTATATTATTCCCTAATTATATCGGGTTGCGCTCTATCTCCGCTTGCTGCATCGCTATTGCTACCGGCTTAGGGTACCGCGAAAAAAACCTAGCAGGATGCCGGACATCGTTCGAACGTCGTTCGACGCAACCCAAACCGACACGGTTACGTTACACAAGATTTTTCATTTTCAATTTAGAATTCGACCAATTCCAAACTAATAAAAAGTTGATCCGTGACCGTTCACGCACAACTATTATATCGTTATCGATTCACGATCGATCTTTATCTATCTAATCGTTATCTATCAACGATCGACTTAATATTAAAACTACGCGTTTTTTTCTTTTTCTGTTTCCTTTCCTCTTCTTCTTTCCCACTATACGAGATATCGAATTAAACGGGTATTAAGTCGTTGCGCAAGGATGCACGAAATCCTAAGGAAATCTGCATAAAGTCTGTGTTGTAGTGCAAAGAAACTAAGAACAGAACAAACAGAAGAAAATTCTTGAACGTATTCGTGACAGATTAATTTCATCGATAATTAAAATTTCATATTAAACTACGTGCACGTACGTTCCTTTACATGATTTATATTTATGATGTAATCATTATTTTAATAGAAATTAATGGGCCTTATCGAAGCGGTTCAATGTATCATTAGCGCGTATAACATGAAAACATCTTAAATTTTGCAATATCGAGTTATCTGAATCAGTCCACGAAAGGATAATAAAGGCCGATAATACTTAACGAACTCTCAGGTGATTATGCCTTGGGTCAGGGTTATCGTCTTGTTTTGCTATCCCGTTGACAGAGTACATCTTTTATATCCTCGCAAGATTGCAAGTAGAGATTGAATCGAGATTGAGTCAAGGACGAATAAAAAAGAAGACGATAATTTCCACTAAATTGAAATATCTATTATTCGACTAATCTATTTGAAAATATTTATATGATCGCAACCCAGGCGTTATATTTTAACGTTAGCCAAATGTTTAGTCAGATTTGTGATATTTAACGCGCTCGGAAGAGAAAAAGTGGCTCGAGTTAAACTTTCGATACGAGTCTCGCCTCAGCACATTCTTCGATCCGTCGTTATCATTGCAAAAAATATCTCGTTGATTCGACAAAATTCTAAAAAAAAAAAAAAGAAGAAGAAGAAAAAGTCCAACTTTTCTTTCCATCTTCTCTTCCAAGTTAATGAAGGAACCGGTAAAAGAAATGAACGTACGACGTTTTCATTGATCGATCGAGAACTGACTTTCATTGATCGCGAAACGCAGACTAATATGCTTTTAACTATCGAAAGGATCGTTTTCCTTTAATAAAGTCCTTTAAAAAGACGAAGGAGTTTGTCCGATATTTTTATACGCTTATACAAGAATAATTAATCGTATAAACAAACTTTTTCACTCGCGATAAATCGATTTCAATCTATGTCGGATCGATTCGATAACGATAATTTGGAAAAAAAGATCTGAGGAGGGAAGGAGGAAAATATTGACAAAGGATAAAAAGAGAAACTATTACGCATAATAATCGTATTTTCCCAAAGAAAACGTTATTTATACTATTCTCATAACCGTATATATTTTACATAACTGCGTATATTTTCATATTCGCTCGATAAGTTTAATTATTCGTTGAATAATCGTCGTCTGATCATTTATATTTTTCCATCAATTCGCCGACATGCTTGATGTACGCCTCTTTAGCCGCTTCTTTCGAATTACCTTTCTTGCTTTTCCAAGCTTCCCATTTTGCCTTTCCTTTCAAATCGAATATACCGGGCTTCGCTGGAATTCCCATGAAAGAGAAGACGTTGGAAGTAATTGCAAAAGGAGAAGATTTTGGAGTAACGAAAACTCGCAACAACTTACGTGTATCGCAATCCCCTATCGTAGCTTGCTTGTAAAGGGCGTACAGTTCTAAAAGTTCTTCGTCGGTAGGACGCTTGGTAAGAGCTTTTACCGCTGTTTCGGCTGCTTCGAATTTCTAAAAAATCCATCATTCTTCGATTCGACATAAACTTTTTTTCGCTCACGACATACGCCAGTTTTTATTAAGTTTAATGAAGATACGCGCGAATACACATGTTTCCACGTTTACACACATTATAATCACTATTAAAGCTAAGAGAAATGTTTTGATACTTGACCCTTCTTCGATCATTTTTATCGACGCGTCGATAAAATATATTTTATGATTGCGCGCGCGCGCGCGCGTGATATTCGTCTTTTTCAACAAGTTTTGAGTTTTTTCACGAAAGACAAAACGAAAGCAGAGAAAGAAAATGTTTCGACGTAAAGATTTTGAATAGAAAATATAATGTTCGTTTTGTCGATAAGAAACGTGGGAAAAATAGCAAATGAAAAGATTTACCTGATCGAGAGACATATCTCTTAATCGTATTTACTATTCGCTAGTTCGACGATGACTGAGCGTGTCCACTTTTACCTCGATTCAGCAAACTTTTGCTAATAAAAAAAAAACTGGCGATGACAATGCGCAAAGCTGGCGCACATTATCATAATGACGCGTACAGATTGCGTCATTTACTTTTGCATTTAAAATCGATGTTTATTACATTAAATGATGTCCCTGCTATCTATATTAATAGGAGTAAAATGAAAAGTCGTAGGAAAGAAATGATTCTCTTCGCGAAGTTTCGCCAGATAGATCGATTTCTTGATCGATTGTCTTATATCTGACTCGTACGGGATTTCCGTAAGGAAAAATCGTCGTATGGAGAACCGGTCTAATAGCAGCGAGGGAAGTTATTCGAGCGAACGAGGCCAATGTGCCACATCATCATCCCGGACTCACCTGCGCTCAAGACCCCCCTGGAATTCTTGGCTCAGCCTCCGACTTTCTCGCACAAGTGTCATAACGAAGCGACAACGAATGACTCTTCAAATATCCTTCATTTTCTCATCCTTTTCGTATCCCGAATCTTTTATGAAAATCTCATCGATATCGATTCGAGGGAATGTATGACAATATATTTATAATTCGAATATGTTTAAAAATAAAAATAGAGGAAGAAATAAATACGAAACGACGAGCCTGCTTAATGGCCTTTCGAAAGAATTCCGAACGTCGTGTATTCGTTTCGAAGGAACGGAAAGGAAAGCGTATTTTGACACCTTCCTAACGCAACGGACCTCGATGGAATGTCCGCTTCAAGGCAAGAAGAAGAAATAAAAACGGAAAAGTACTGGATCATGGAGGATAATTTTAGCGGTCGTTCGAATCGAGTTATAAATTCTTTTCTGAACGAAAATAGAAATAAAAGTAGTAGGAGAGACGAGATGCACTTATACTCTGTTGTCAAATGCGATTACAACCATACGATTACTTATAAAATGTGATCGTAAATGTATTCGTGCTTGAGGGACGGAGAGTTTCTCCGCTTTCTCTCTCTCTCTCTCTCTCTCTCTCTCGCGCGCGCGCGCGCACGCACGCACGCTCGATTCGCTCGCAAATGGCGGACCATTCCGGAATGCGATCGAGCGGAGCTGCGGATGGTACGAGATTGGCTCGTCGCAAACGATCGTACACTATGATGACGCACGAACGAGTGAACGAGCGAGCAAAGGTTTCACCGCGACGCGTAAACGCGACCGCCTTAGTCGCGTCGTTGCACGCATCAACGCTCGGTTACGATTTTCCTTATGTCCGTTCATTTCTTTGCGTGCTTTCGCAAAGCACCACGAGGTACCTGCGGCCTTGACTTGCCGTATTTTCCATACAATCGAACGAATCCTATAATTATTATTCGTTGGATAGGCCAAATGCGAAAGTTTACCGAACGTTTAAGTGTGCTTCGATAATAGTAGGATCATTTTTCTTATCGCGTCTGCAATGGATAACTCTGACTAGAATCTACAAAAGTAGTATCATGTCCAATGAAAATCCAAAGATGATCGTATATGTATCAACGACTTATCGCCGATTATACGATGCTATTCGTTCTTGTCAACGTCGAGAAACGTGATATGAGGAAGATAAAGAAACTCAACGAAATAACTAAAAACAAAGGTAATCGACGCCGACATACATGCGCGTTCGTGAGTGTCGTGAGTATGATCGAGATCGATGAGACGAGGACATGAGTTTAACAAGAAGCTCCAAAAGAGATTCCCTTCGTGGATGCGAAAAGGTGTCGGACAAAATTCTTTATCCCACGGTAAATAGTTTAGCCTTGAAGAGAGCGAGATTACCGTTGCAACTTCACGATGGTGGTACGGATATCGAGACGCAGGAGGAGATGAAAAAGGATTCGGGGCTAGTCCATCGGGAAAGCAAACGAACGGGTTTAATGGTACGTAGAAGTACAAAGAAGAGGAGGCTTCTCTAAAATGGAAGCAGCTTTTGTCTCCTCTCTCTCTCTCTCTCTCTCATCTTACTATCATTCGCCCGCGTGTTCTCCCGCAAACGTTAACCGCGATACGCGAATAGGTAAACACCGTTAAAACTAACATAAGACGTGAGCGGCGCTGCGTTATAACGCCTTCTTATCGCACGCCTTTCCTCTTATCTACCTTCCGATTTAATCAATATGCCGTGGAATGTTCGTAGCGCTGGATCATGATACTTTCGTTATAGCTTCCCGACGAATTCTCCAAATTTTTTGAACGAGTCTTCGCAACGGTAATCCCATGATGCACTTTTTTTCAACAATAGAACGAGAACGGATTATCACCAGCCACCTGTTTTGACCAGTCCACGGTTTTCATTTTCTATCGATATATCGTTACGATAGTCATATACCATTTTGGAAAAGAAGAATTTCTTTTTTTTCTCGCAGGGATATTTCCGAGTCAACGGCATAATTGAAATTTATTCCTTATCTAGGCTAAAGCCAGGAGCAGCCCACCTCGAAAATACCGCGCGAAAATCGAAATGATGGTCGAAACGAGACGAAACGAGACACTTGAGAGTGCCGCCGAATCGGTCGAGATCGCCACCAGCACCCTAACCGATAGCGAAAAAGACGAGGAGCGTGTACGTTTGAAAGAAGAGATCAAAAAGGGGAGAATGGCCGGTTCGGAGGAAAAAAAGAACGAATCGAGTGGCCTCAGGGAGAGACGTTGCTCGTATTCTTCGGAGGATTACGAAAAAGTCGACGTTAAAAGTCAATGTTACCCGGAAGCCTTCGTAGAACGTGACTTCGATGTCAACGAGAGCTTTCACCGCAAAAAGATCACGGGAATATCTAAATCGACGTATGACATAGAGTCGATATCGTTTTCCAGCGACGAGGAGAAAAATAGTCTACGGAACAATAAGAAAAAGAAGAAGAAAAAAAAGAAGAGACAGTTTGCTAGAAACGTATTGCACTATGTACCAGGATATCCGGGCAAACGTCACAAGCAACCAACGAAGAAGAAGAAAAAGCATCATCGTTTCGCCACGTCGTTCGACTCACGAGCAAGATCCTTGGACGAAAAGGACGAAACGAGTATCGAAGAGAATCAGGACTTTTCGCGACCGAGGAGTCTCTCGAGATTCGAATTGAAGTACGTCATGATTTCGGCGCCATCGAACTTCGTTCACGTTGCTTCGGCTACCAATTCGCGCTTGATGTCGAATGAAAAGACCGCCGGCTCGAAATTAGAGCGATCGATTATCACCCACGAGGAAAAATCCGCTAACTTGCCTCTCCTCCTACGAGGGAAAGAAGTTGGCAAAAGTACAAGTCGGCTTGTCGGCGAAGAAACGTCTATGGGAACCGACGTACGACGTACGTATCGCAAACTTAGCTCGAGCTTTCTTTTCCAAGGTTGCCACTGGTCTACTTCCTATTTCTAGATGTCAACGCGGCCTACGTAGAGATAAAAAGGACGTCCCTAGGCAATGCGGAGGAACGTACGGCCGAACTCGTGGATCCTTGCCAATCGGTGAAAATCGAAAGGGACGATCGCGAGACGAGAATTTCTTACGAGCCTATATTACGCACCAACGTCAGTTTTCTTTGGAGCGATCGAACGAGGAATTTCTTGGACAACAAGAACGAGCAAGCTCGACTTTCTTCTTCGCTCGTAGAAAAGGACGAAGAGACGTTTGAAGAGAGGTCCGAGGAACCGTACGACGACGTGGGACCACCGCTGTCCAAGTCCTTCCCTCAGGTAGCTACAGTATCCCTTTTTGTTTCTCTTTTTTCTTTTCCCTCTCAACGACAATCATCGATCGTAGTTTAACAGACTCTATTCGTTAGGAAGACGATTACGACGATGTGGGACCATCTTCGACATGCACCGAAGAAAATACGCTTGGCGATGGAAGATACGCGAAGGATGACACGTACGACGACGTTTCGGTGCCAATTTTCAATAATATCGAAGAAAAAGTCGAAACGTTGTTGGAAGATAACGAGAAAGAAGGAAGCTCGATTAACAATGATTATTCCAGTCTCGAGGGTGCCGAGGACGAGAAGTATATTTACGATGACGTTGGTCTTCCCGTTGGCGAGGAACGCGTCAACAGCCTCTATGGGGATTCCATGATGGCCGCCTCTTTTATGGGAACGATCCTGACGAACGGCAAAGAATCCGAGTGGGAGGACGTGGACGATTTTGCGAACGCGTTACCTTGCCTCTGTCGACACGACTGCACATGGTAAAAGATCGTTGATCAAAGATCAACGACGAGTGTTTTGAAAAAACATAAGAAACGGTTCGGTGTCGAAAGAATCGTTTCATGCTTTCAGTGAAAAGAATGGCGAACGGTGCAATACGTGGGCTAAAAAGAAGGCTGGACAACGGTCCGGTAAAAAGTGGAAGAGACGACGTTCGAGGAGATCTAGGAAAAGCTCGGCATGCTCCGCGCGAACACGCCACGACTCTGTCGTTGACGGTAAGTCTATGGAACGACTAAATATCGCTTTTACGTAACGGCAACCTGTGTACAGTCCGCGATATGAAATACCCGCCAATGTGGCATAGAGTCCCAGCATGTTCGAACCAAGGCTCGGATCCTCAGATCCGTCAGTCTCTCTCTCTCTCTCTCTCTCTCTCCCTCTCTCGTCTCCGTCTTTATTGCATCACAGCGAGTTCGCTACTGTTGCTCGCTCGATCCAACTATTTTTTAATTGTCGTAACTACACGAAGGAAGATGTGAGAAAAAATCTTAACGATCGACCACGTATAATATCAATGCGTGCCTAGAATGGAAACGCAAAGGAAATGAACAAGAAGGAAATTCGAAAGACAGAAGAAGACAGGAGCGCACGCAGAATGGAAACGTAGTGGATTGGTCCGGCGTAGAAGGTGAAAGCGCTTCTTGTGCGCTCTCATTGTCAGTCACGGCTGAACCGGGCTCTGCGTCGCGAGGCTTTCCATATCTCTCGTCGTTGGGTTGCCAACGGACCGTGCGCGTTTCGTCTTCGCTTCAGTTTCATTCGAGCTGCTATTAAATCTTGGTGCAATAAAAAGCAGGCGATCGTTCATATGTACGTATGCGTGCGCGCGTGTGTGTGTGCTTGTGTGTGTATATATATATATATGTATATGCATATGTATATATGCACGCACATATATAGCCGTTTTCTTCTCTCTTCAATTCTAACGCTCGTGAAAGTTTGAAATTCCGAAATGTCGTGGAAATGAGACAGAGTCTAAGGACGCTCTCACGACGGCCGAACACGCAAGGTAAGAGAAGCCGTGCGAGAGAATGTGACTCGACGCGATTCCTCTCTCTCTCTCTCTCCCCTCTTTGCCCCTCCCCCCGTTTCTGTCTTTCTCGACGAATGGAATTTCGATGGACTTGTTGCAACTTTCTCGAAGGTATTTCCGTCTTTCTCGCACTAAGAAAGAAATGCATATATTTTTTATAGTCGTCCCAGTAGAAAAAGAGGAAAAACAAGAAATCGCAAAGGTCACGGGCTTCGACGCTATCGCTTCGATAACGACCTTGACACGTCTCGAGATATTTGAGAATCGTAGACAAAATATATCGAAGAAATGTTCTAGTCTTTGTTCTTCTTTCCTCGCGTCGGTCCCTATTCGTTTCGGAAAAAAAGAAAAGCAAAGCAAAGCAAAAAAAAAGAAAGAAAGAAAGAAAGAAAATCATAGGTGGTTCGATGCGCAACGAAATATCAAAAGATTTTACCTTGCACGAATGATTTTCAAGTGGCCATCACCGGTTCCGCTCTGTTACTGGTCAATCATTTGGAAAAAAAGGAAGGGGGATGGAGATCACCGGAAAATTCGGAATTGGATGGAGAGTCCGTTGGTTCGAAGACCCAAGGCCTCGTCCAAATGAGACTCGTGGATCTTGACGAAGACACGGATATGCAGGAGGCATCGTGTTACGTTCACGAAGGTTTCCCCTACGTATTTTCTTCTACGCGACATACACGATGTACTTTCGATGGACGAATTCAACGTTCTATACTGGGTCCACTGGTGCCCATTATTCTGCCACATTAACTTCTTCTAATCTAAAATCTATATATAAGAAACGTTTATTGATCTTTCGTTTGTCGAAATTTCTTTAACGATTGATAAAGTTTAATGATTAATTAGCGTTCCTTGAAATAAAAGAAAGAAAGAAAGAAAGAAAGAAAGAAAGAAAGAAAAACTAACCGTTCTCTCATTTCTATATCAAACAGAAAGCGCCTCGGAAGATAGCACGTACGAGAGTCTTCGTTTTTGCCAACCGGACGACTTCGGTACGGATTCGGAAAGCGAAACGACGGGGCTCGTAAACGGGCCCGATCTTCGTGCCAAGGATCGAGGTGAAAATACTACTAATGGGAATATTTACCTGGAGGCTCCCGCGAAACCGATACCACCGCCTCCGAGAGAATCTAGTCTGACGGAAACTTTGGGTAGAAGAATAAAGATGTTACGAAGAACCTGGAGCATCACCAAGGGCAGTCTTGGTCGAATTCGAAGAAGAACGTTCGTCGAGGAAGAGCAAGCTTCCGAAGAAAGCAAGGACCTTGCCAACGTACACCATCAACTGCCGGACAATGGAAAATATTTTAGCTTTAGA
The DNA here is from genome assembly GCF_905475345.1 of Vespula vulgaris. Lineage (NCBI taxonomy): Eukaryota > Metazoa > Arthropoda > Insecta > Hymenoptera > Vespidae > Vespula > Vespula vulgaris. Next base: position 99,144 of record NC_066600.1, on the reverse strand, counting down.
AAACATTTCCGAAAAAACCTTACCAGTTTTTCGACCTTTTATCTAAACGATAGCAACGGCATTTGCACCTCGAGGAATAATAATAATAATGGTACCACCAAAGAGACCATTTATGGAAATACCAATTGGTACGCGTGGTCTGGTACGACGAAAATTAATAACGACTGCGAATCTTCGTCTCGAGACGTCGGTAAGTTAGAGCGCCTCTACGCATCTATGCGCTTCTCGTCACCTGACCAAAATCCCGCGAATTATGAAATATTTTACTAGATCACTACAGCGTTTTGGCGGACCAAGAACCTTTGTATCAATTTTATGAGGCAGCCGTTGCACGCGTGGCCTTCGAATCGGATTCCGATGGATACGAGGAAGTAAACAAAAAAGAAAATATATATATATATATATCTTTCTATACGCATCATTTTCGACAGCTACGTTCCCCTTTCCATAGCAATGAAATCCAAGTAAAGCTCAATACGATCCATCTTCGTTTCTACAGGTAGAAGATTTAAATCCTCCTCCGCTTGCTACGGATTTTGTAAAACCAGGACAACGAACCTTGTGGTGTCAAACGCCGCAAGTTGTACGTAGCGGACTCTTACGTGAGTATTCGATGTCAACGTGTCGTATAAAACAATCCACATTATCGTCTCGTAATACGTTCGATAGTTTAATGACGGCGATCAACATTTTTCTAGAGAGATTAACCCCGGAAGAAAAGAAAATACAAGAAGCCAAGTTTGAGATCCTTACGTCGGAAGCCTCCTACTTGAATTCGCTTCGTGTTCTTGACAACGAATTTCTTCGAAATCACGAGTTAACGAATGAAATTTTGACGGCTTCTGAAAAAGATAAACTATTTGCCGGAGTACCTGCTGTGATTAAAGCATCGGAAAGATTATTGGCGGATCTAGAAATAATATGGAAGGAAGATCCTACCTTACAAAATTTGCCTGACATTTTACTTGAACACTCGGGAAAATATTTAGATATATTCGTCGGATATTGCTCTAATCAAATTAAAATAGATACGACGTTGAAAGAATTGAGGTAACTGTAACAATATCTAACGGTGAATACGTACGTGCATTCTTTCTCCTTCTCCTTCTATTTTGATCATTTTCGTTTCATTATCATTATTATCTTTTATCATTATTATCTCCACTTGTTTAATACAAAAAATTCTTTTCGATCGAATAAGAGCGAGGAAAGGCTCCAAATTCGTAGAGGCTGTCACGCAAATAGAGTCCCGTCCTGAATGTCAAAGTTTGCCATTAAATTCGTTCCTTATGTTACCGATGCAACGTATTACAAGGTAAAATGCTTGTCGTAGCACAAACGTAGAAAAGAAAATAATGGTATCGTTTCAAATTTAGTTTTCACTTGTTTTAAATTTACAGACTCCCATTGTTGGCCGATGCGGTACTTTCCAAATTATCTATGGAAAGTACGGACAGATCCTCGTGGGAAAAAGTTCTGTCGACTTTCAGTTATGTCGCGTCGGAGTGTAACGAGGGTGCACGTGCTGCGGCTCAAGAAGCAGAAATGGAAACGATAACGAGGTAACGTTACTTTACCGTTCTTCTTCGTGCGTTGTTGTTTCTCTCATTTTGACAAAGGGTGAAGGAGTAATAGTTTCTATTCGATCTTTACAGAAAATTGGAATATTCGCCAAAAATTAAGTCGTTGGGATTAAAAAATCGACATTTAATTAAAAGAGGACCCGTTATACAGTTAACTATGAAGGCAGATATGGAATATAAGCTTACATTTGGGAAGAAGTTCAACAAAACACCGCTGTACCTTTTCCTACTTACAGATTATCTTCTAGTCACAAAGATTAAACACAAGTATGTCCAGGCAAAATGATAACTCGCCGCTGTAACTATTGAATGTGTATAGAAACACGCCTATACGCATAAACGTATCTCAGAGAATTCGTCTTTCCATTTGCAGTACTCACGACGAAGCTTACATCGTCACAGATGTTTGCAAAAGAAATCTTCTTGCCTTGGAATCAGTTTCCGAAGACTCGCCCTTCGCTGGTCGCAATGCGATGATGTTAACTCTGTTGGAAAATTATTGTGGTAAACAAGCCGAATACGTTTTAACCTGTGAAAGCAATACGGAAAGAGAAAGGTGGTTGGAAGCTATTTCGCCACCTAAACGGGAAACAGTCGGGGAAACGCTTTACGAAGCCTGGGACTGTCCTCAAGTAATGGCTCTGTATTCTTATTCGCCGAACCAATCCGATGAGCTTTCATTGCAACCAGGTAAGCAATGAAAATATTTTATTTATTAAGAAAACTTTCATTTTATTAATCGTACGTACTTGTCAGGAGACGTTATAAACGTACTGAGAAAAATGACGGACGGCTGGTATCATGGCGAAAAGCTATTGAACGGAGAACAAGGTTGGTTTCCTGCTAATTATACGAAAGAAGTTGCCTCTGAACACGTCCGTGCGAGAAATTTGAAGCAGAGGCATCGTCTATTGGCCCTTACGCGTAGCGTTTTACAAAAAAGAGCAAAACAAAACCTGGCCATTTATTGAGGAGATCGTCTGCAGAAGTGTCGTAACAAAAGTATGTCTGCATTTATTGTTCGTACGTTTATGTACATTTTAAATGTAATTTAATAGGACACCATTCAATAAATCTATATCGCTCTCCTTGTTATCATGATATAACTTATTGTGAAGTACAGTCAAAACACGTTTAACGTTCAAACGACAAGTGGAATGTTTGCTTATCGAGATAACGGTACAGTCTTACTTCAATTACAGCATCGATTCTACGAGAAGAGTATTGTGAGAAGAGTAAACGTGGTGGTAACGTGACGTGTAAATACGTTGAATTAAAACATTTCAAATTTTATCAAAAATATAGAAAACTTTTGAATTAAATTTGCGCGTTAAAATTACACGCTCGTATATAGGAATCATACAAAGATACAATAGTTTGTATAACAGATTTAAACGAAAACATCGGTAAGATTCGATATCCGACCATTATTATCGCCATAAAGAAAACGGCAAAATATAAAACAGCGGACATCGTCGTCTTCCCATCGCATTCTCATTCAGTAATCAGAGGCTTGCTTTCGAATATCTCGATGGTCTGACTTCAAACAATCTCTTAACAAAGTAAACCTGTATCACGGTAGTCACTGTAATAACAATTATTTGCGCGATGGACCACGTTTGAACGTAAAAATTATTGTCCAGAAGCAGATTTAAATCTCTTGCTTCTCGGCTACGGCTCAAATGTTGCGTTTGCAATATGTCATTAATGTTTTTCTCCACGCCTCTCAATGTACTCTGGAAAAAAAAGAAGCAGATATATTATTCGAAAGAGCTTGGAAAAGGTATTGAGGTTAGAAAGCAAAATAGTCAAGTTCTCTTTTTACTACGTACCGTGAAATTTTCGACCGACAGATTTAACTCCTCCAATTCCTTTGTGTACTTCTCCCATTGATCGTACCTAACGAAATGGAAAAAAAATATCTTCAATGTCACCAGACAGAATATTGTTCGTCGAGAACGAATACAAGCTTTCCAAACCATTTTATACCTGATAACTGTGATATACAAATTCACCAATTTCGGGGCAAATCTGGAAAATTGATTGTCGATGCAAACGCTATAATAACCTCCGGTAACTGACTGATCCTGATAATCCACGTCAGTTCTCCATTGGTACGGATGAACGATCACACCTTCCGGATTTCTCACTGCAAATCCGGCCTTTCCATCTCCGCCACGTAGTACCTGTATTTAATGATAAATCTCTCTTAAAGAAAGGCAATAAACGATATAAACCTTTCTTCGTCCATGATTCGTTCAGGTAACTGCCTTATTTGACGATGTAGCTGCGCTTCTATTCGCAATGATAAATATCGATATCGGTTATGATCATACGCGATTCCATCTTGTATATTAAAATATATAATATTTTATTAACTTCCTACGTGACCATATACAAACGGAAACACACACACAAAAAAAAATAGATGGATACATTCGCACGTGTACAAATAAACATATGTAGTTGTTACGTTCGGTATAAGCGAACAAATAAAAATGGCGGATTGCACAGATATTGATACTCGAAAATGTTAATTATTTTTCAAGAAACTCATCGAACGTACTTGTGGTACGTTTCTAAAAGGAACCATATGGTTAATAACTCAATTGTCATTCCGACTAACCATCAGTCATCCTCCTTAGACTTTCACGCAGCGCACATCTTTCCACTCTCAACATATATAACTCAGTGGTGTTTTATTTACAGAAGAATCACATTATCCCAAGAGGTTATGCATCGAAGCACCGAAAGGAGACCGTGTACCTGGAAGCTGACGTAGAAAGTTGCGCCTGGATTTACGAATTGGAAATAGCAATCCTCCTTTCCGGCATCGATATGCACCTTGTAGTCCATTGCCACTGCGGGTAGAGTTTCGTACCACGGTCTATCTGTTTCGCATTTCGCTAAACCGATTATCGCTATGAAAATTAGATTTCGAACGAGAAAAGAAGACATCGCGCGCCTCGATATATCCGACCATTACACACCTACTCACCATTCTACTACATCACCCATTCCGAGTCAACTGACAAGTGGATTTCCCCTTCTCTTTCTTCTTTTCGCGCAGCAGAGAGAAAGAGATTATTGCGCAAGCGCGATATAAATGTTTTTTCGTCAATTTTATCTTTGAAATGAATGTTATTTACATTTTATCTTAGAGTTCATCGCATATTTACGTATGTGTACATTACAATCCGATATGGTTGGAACCGTGATCGAAAGAGTTCGACCAATAGGAATGTGTTTATGAATTAAAAACCTCAACTACTTTGTAAATACATATATCGCGCACACTTAAAGCTCGATTCACAGTATCGATTTGAAATTATCTTTCCTCTCTCGTTCTTTGCACGTCTGAGAATAATTATCTTCTTTTTATGCTTAATATATAACTGATAAATCTTTTCAGAAATGAAATAACAAGATAGATAAATGAAATACGATTAAATAAAGATGCAAATAAGTCAAGTCAGTTTATCTTCTGCTGTAGAGCTCTTTTACAGATTTATAAAATATAATGTCAAATATAATGAACTATAATAGAGAGAGGGGGGGTAAAAGGGAGAGAGTGTGAGAGGAGGGAGATGGAGAGAGAGAGAGAGAGAGAGAGAGAGAGAGAGAGAGAGAGAGAGAGAGAAATTATTGGAAACGTTGTAAAATCCAAGTACCGTTAAATTAATACGATAATCTGACGCGTGGATATGAATATATCGCACGCTTGCATCATTGAAGTAACCAGAGTATAAATGCAATCATGCAGTTTATAAGATATCGGTATTATCAAGTATATTTACCAACATAGCAAAGAACATTTTATCAAATAGGATCTTATTGTTTCTAGAATCTTTCTCACTCTATATAAATTAAACAGGTGAGACTATAATTATAATGTTCCCATCCATTTTTCATACACACGATAATGAATCGATTTAGTGTCATATGCATAACATTGGAATGTAAAAGATCTATACTTGTTTATTTAAATACACGACGCGTTAATGTCAATTAACATTTACCTTACAATAACTTTACCGCGATCTTGACGCGAATACGTTTGCTTAATCGAATTAAATTGTCAAAATCGGATATTTACTTACCTAGATATTTTACTACTTGTTCGTATAAAATATTTTTTATCCATCATGCAAACAAATTAAACTGGTACATGCATGAGTACAACCTTTATATAATACTGATAAACTTTTAACATATGGCTTCTATATATACACACACACACACACACACACACACACACACATATATCTGTTAGAATTCCTAATTACAATTATTATTATATCTTTAATCATGCAGTGGATAAGGATGTTCATCCTTATAACATGGTTCTTTTTTTTACATCAAATCCTGGCGGAACAAGTTATGGTAGAAAAATGGTTTGTAAATTTAACCAATTCCATCACCTTAACGATGGAAGAAACAAAGACTATTCCATTCTCTGTTTTTATCGTTTCAACAAATCCAGAAAACTTCAGTTTTGATTATATAAGCGCATCGACCAATATTGCAACAATTAATGGCGTTATTACTCAAAATAATAGCCATCATTTCGATGGAATACTTAACATCACTGGTATCTTCTTGGGTACCACAAAAATTAAATTATACCTTATGAAAGATAAGGTGAGTTATTTTATCTAGATATCGCAATACGAATTTTAAGTAATATCAATTGTTTAAAATTTATCTTTTTAGAACATAGAAGACAGCAAAGATATTCTTTCTGTAACGGTAGTACGTTATCAGCGAACAATAGACAAGATATTTACTGCGAGCGTTGCGATACTTGTATCTATTCTCTATATTAATTTTGGCTGTGCTATGGATTGGGAACTATGTAGAAAAACATTAAAGAAACCTATTGGTCCTGCTATAGGATGCTTTTGTCAATTCTTCTTTATGCCTTTGGTAACATGTCTAATAAAGATAAAAGTGATCGGGTCAAATTCGCTTAACTATTATTCATAGTATAATATTCTTTTCGCAGTTGAGTTATGGTATCGGATATTGTTTATTTCCTGAACAGCCTGAACTACAATTAGGCATGTTTTTCACAGGGATAAGTCCAAGCGGTGGAGCATCAAATATTTGGACCATATTATTAGATGGAAATTTAAATCTTTCTGTCACTATGACTACAATATGCACTATACTTGCTTTTGGTAATTTAACATGTGTAGATATATATAAATACACGCGCGCGTACGTATGTGTGTATAATTTGAATGCGTCGCAAGCGCGCGCGCGCGTGCGCACACACGCGCAACAAAAGAACGTCGCATAGTTATATGTATAAAGTGTTTACATGATCGTATGTTTCATTATATACAGGGTTTATGCCATTTTGGGTATTTACCTTAGGCAAACATATTTTTGAACGTGGAGAACTTGCCATACCTTACGATCGTATCGCAATGTTTGCAGTTGGTCTTATAATCCCTTTATTAATAGGATTTCTTATACAAAAGAAATTACCAAAACTGTGCAAGTTAATGATACGAATAATGAAACCATTTTCAGCAATTCTTATAATATTTATCGTTGTATTTGCTATCCTTACCAATCTATATTTATTCAAATTATTTTCGTGGAAGGTGAGCTTTTAAAAATCTGTTTTATATGAATGTCATATAATTAAAATGCACGATATAATATAAACTGCAAATTTTTAGATAGTATTAGCAGGCATGGGTTTGCCATGGTTGGGATTTATTTTTGGTATGTTGGTATCTTTAATCTTTAAACAATCTCGGCCAGATATTATAGCAATAGCAATTGAAACAGGAATACAAAATACAGGCGTCGCTATTTTTTTACTTAGATTTACTTTAAAACCACCTGCCGATGATTTAACCACAGGTAAGTTAGACATGAAAATACACGATGGTTGTCGATTATAATTTTTCAACGAATTTCCTTTTTCTTTTCTTCTCTTTTTTTTTCAGTTGTACCAGTGTCATCCGCCATAATGACCCCGATACCATTAATAATTTTATATATAGTAAAAGTAATATTTAATTATAAACGTAGGCAACAAAAGGTTACAAACGCTTCTGAATCTTTAGAAAATTCTGAATGTTGTGCAGAGCCTATTACCACTGCCCTACAAACCAATTTGCATTAAAACTGATATAATGCGCTAATAGCAATAAATATAATTTTCATTCGCAGAAACGCAATTCAAGATTATGATAATTGCAATATTTTTTATAAAAGATTATTATATGATATTAGATAGATCTGTAAGATTCTTCATCTATTTCTTATTAAGTTGTTATAAAGGTATTATAATAAAAAAATAAAAAATAAAAATAAATAAATAAAAAATAAAAGAAAATCAAATGTATTTTAAATCATTAATAAATTCGGATAACAAAATTACTTTGTATTTGCACAAATATATCTGTAAAATATAGATCTTACATCTTTGGAAATCTTTAATAGTATCATAATCGGACGAAGGTAACATACAAATTGAATCTAACAGATTTTAAAAATAGCATATATCATTATTTAATTATAATTTCAATAAATCATACTAGAGATACTATCAAGAGATACGATGAAAATAGAGATAAAATTAAATCTATTATTTATCTGCATTATGAAATATTCTCTTGCATAATTTCCTTAGATTTCCTCTCGCATTTTGATCAAAAGGAAACTAACTATATTCGTATAAAGAGAAGGTGCGTTCCTTTCAATTCCAATGATAAAAATCATTCTTCTGCTTACAGTTGTCACACCTGGGATTCTTTGAATATTAGCGCCGTTCGGTCCGCTCCTTCTGTGAATCAACCTCGTCCTACTTCAGGTCGTAGACCTTCGTGTATGCCAGTATACCTATCGTATGTGTATTGAAAGCAGCACGGAGATTCACGGTTCGGCAAATATGAAAATTACGTTCCTTACAAGCTTAGCTAGAATTTGAATGCTTGGTACAAGTGATGTTATTTGACATTCAGTTTTCGGTAGTGGACATGCAAACGCGTTACTGTGATGTTATGCGTTACTCCTCCGAGTATGGAAACTGATTTGAAAGAAGAAGCGTTCAGTAAGGAAGAAATATCGTTGGTGTCTGTAGGGCGTATTGCGTAGGAATGGTATCACCGTCCAAACTTCAGCATCAAGAACAAAAGCAACCGTCGAAAGAATATATATTGAATAAATGTTCGTGTAAGTGATCGCGAGACGACACGCTTCGTCATAGGCTTGTGTATACACATACACGCGCGCGCGCGCGCGCGCGAGACACACACACGCGCACACACGCACACACGCGCGCGCGTTTCAAGACGACCTGCATTCGTTCCAAGCGTTTGGCTCATGTACTAAAATTCGATACCCCCTGCAGTTTCCATCGTACCAGTGGAATGTCTTCTAACGTGTGTTTCTTTTTGACATGATTTATTATTTTAAAAACAGTATAAATCGTAACTTCGCGCGACATCTAGCGTACGTTCATTTGATTTTGATTTTGATTTTAACAGGTCAGCCACTTTGACATTCAAATTGCAATAGAATTATATTTTTAACGCAAGTTCTTCTCTTATGTTGGAAACGATACTAGGTATTATTCGTATTCAATATTGGATATAGAGGTAGTCTTTTGTCGAACGACCTAATTATCTCTCCGTTATAACGATACTATGCGATTAAACGCGATGTTAGATATCTTACTTTTTATATAACCTGTATATTTATATATACATATGCAATATATTTACTATTCGCTTTATGAAAATACTTGAAAATAGTTATTAAAAAGCTATGAAAACAGATAGGTAAATCCTTGACTATAAAACTTTTGAACCTTAAGTTAAATAATCGACACTGAAATAGGTTTATTTATTTCTAGATGTTCGCATACAGAAGGGCCTGAAACCTTTGGCAAAGAAGTCATTTTATTTGGATATAAAGAATCATGCCGCTTCGGCCAAGCTAGAGGCAAAAATCAAGGATCTTGGAGGAGTGAGTGTTATCATTCGAGTGCGATTTTAACGTTGAACGTACTAAGGGCATAGCGCCTTTATAAATTTGCTTATTCTCTCCTTTATCGATCCGTTCTGTAAAGATTTTGGTACATTTTGGATAGGCTGCCATACTATTTTTCACCCCTTCCCGCCATTTTTGATTGGTGCGCCTCTACGGTCGATAGAGGACGTGACTACCGATTGCACGCGCGTCATCGGACGAATTTTGAATTTTCTAAAATACGATCGCGAATGTAATGTAATACGTTTAATAAAGGCCTATCATTTCAAGTACGTGTAACGGGCGATGTCATCGATTGGATTCGTTGCGTTGTCTTTAGGAAGATAGGAGAAAGATCGATCGTAAAAATAGAAAGTTTCGAATTCCTTCTAGTTTGCACTTGGAAGGGAATCTCTTCGAAGGAGGCCTTCTTTGAACTCGTTCGCAAATCTATTCTTAGCGAGTTTCTTGCTCCTTAGACTTGGGTGAATGCGCAATACTATACAGGAGAACGAACGTTGACATTTATTATGGCATTGCCCGAGCTTAATCCGAAAAATCAAAACGTACGTATATACGTGAATGAAAAAGACAGAAAAAAAGAAGGAGAATGCGGGCGATGACGGTGACATATCTTATTATCCTATGCGAACACGCCATTGCGAATACTTGCTCTCCTCTGTAGCGACATTTGTCGTATATCGTCGTCGTGGAACGAGGAGAGCGAGAGAGAGAGAGAGAGAGAGAGAGAGTGCGAAGAGGTGTGCGGAGAAAAGGGAGAATCGAACCGTCGCGGCCCGAGCGCGGGCTCCGCCCCGAAAGGAAGCGCGGGGCTACTCGCAACGTTGCACTCCGCAACGAGCTTGACCGACCGACCATTCTCAACGATCGCTCTCTAATTCCTCAAAGTAAAATCAGAAATACGCGTTACGGGGACAAATTTGTTCATCCTCCAAGTAGATCCCAAGCGGGCCGCAAACGACGATATCGTGTATGGTAAGACCGTTGATTTTCGCGCCATCTTTAGTCGTTCATGCGAAGTTAAGTCTTTTCTCGTGGAGATGGCTCCCTGGGTGTACGTATACGTACGTGTGCATGTTTTGAACGTGTGCGTTCGAAAAAGAGAAGCATGGCGATGGTCGGGTGGGGGTAATGAACGAGAAAATACGCTAGGGCTGTTTGTAACAGAAAGCGAATATGACGCTCGTGCGAGGAATGAAAAATGGGTAGACGAAGCCGTGTTCTCCGTCATCTTCGGCGAAGATCAGCGGACGCGGACACAAAGCGCCGCCACCAGGCACCCGTGCTAAGCTGTTAACGGCGAATGGCCATTTTGTGCGTGACAGTTCTCTCCCGCGAAGCAAGAATAACAACGACATTGCATCTGCCCAAACGATCTCGCGCATATTCACCAGGAATTTCGCTCCTACACATTTTGCAATTAAAATCGTCGTCGTCGTCGTCGACGTCGTCGTCGTCGTCGTCGTCGTCGTCGTCGTCGTCGTCGTCGTCGTCGACGTCGTCGTCGTCGTCGTCGTCGTCGTCGTCGTCGTCGTCGTCGTCGACGACGACCGCAGCTTTGCCCGGTCTCTTTTTAACAACGATTTTCACGCGCAAGTCTGCACAACTTCAAAAACTGTATATTCGCGCGCGCGTTAACGCATTTATTATGAGAAGTCGGTGATATTGTAGATATTTTGTAGACACGATCAGTGTCTTATTTTTGAAGTAATTTCGTTTGCAAAACTCGAGCGTGTTTCTGCGACACGCGTCTTGACAGCAAACCCTTCCTTTCCTCTCCTTCATCCCCCCCTTTTTATCCCCTGTCTTTTTCTCTTTCTCTTTCGCCTTCCTTACTGCTCTTTCTGTTCCTCTTATTTCTTCTCTTGCTTCTTCTCTTACCAAACGTGAATTTTACGACGAACATTCGTTCCTTCTCGAAAAAGAACAACTTCTCCTTTCAAAATAAATTTCACTCTTACGAGGATCATTAAGGAGCACGTGTCTCTCGTGTGTGTTGTGTTATGTGCTACTGTGCACCCAAAAAATGTGAGACACGTATTGTTCGAAATCCGTGTGTATTATGTGGTGCATTAGGACTACCATATTAACCGCACCAAGTTTTAGCGTCAATGACATACGCGTTCTGTATTTCTCTTGGTGCCATTCTTGAGAACGTTCGATCCGAAAATTACTTTCGGTTTCCGACGTACTTTTCATCGCGTACATCGCTCTGTCTGAAGAAGACTGTTGTGCTTGGAATATCGTTTGAAGTCGGCTCAAAACAAAACACTGGACGATTATTCTGTGTCAGGAAAAATTGGTAAAGGCACTTGGCTTACATAGTCTCCTATCTCCTATCCAATTTTGGATATATCTTGAAGAATTTCTATCGCGTAACGCAATAAAGGAGGCATACCTGCAGTTTGTTGCTTCTCCCTTTGAACGTATCAAAATCTTAATAATTTATATAAAAGTTTTACCTCTGTCATGATACTGCATCCATAACAATGCATTGCAACAAATATTTAGTAGTTGGAAATGTTATAAATCGAAAAAAAAGAAAGTCTATTATATGTTGACAGTTCTTTTCTGTTTCAGGTGATAGAATTATTTTTAGTGCGCACCGTTAGTCTAGTTGTCACAGATCGTATAGATAGAATTGGTCAAGTTCATTGCGAAAAGTATAAATGGGGTTGTATCAGTGGAGGCAGCGGGGGAACCCCCTCGCTGAGGAGCACGGAAGTTCCAACTCCGACACCTCCTATGCCATTTTTAAGTTCTGAGTGTCCTTTGTACAATACGACCAATCTGCAGGGTCACACTACCCAAAGATCTGTAAGTTGGGATAAAAAATAATAGAAATGTTTAATCGTACGCGTACGCGTATAATATCGTATTGATGTTTCTCATATCCGCTGTAATATAGAAATCGCGGACGGATGCAATGTTGGAACGTGCTCTGACTCAACCACAGCATTGTTCCGTGGATCCGCTTGACAACGCCCTGAGCTGGGGAATACCTATCTGGGCAACCGATAAAATTCAGGCTTGGCTCGATAAGATCTATGCATCTCTTAAAGATACTAATAGTTTGAAACATCTACAAGGAACGACGAGCAGGCATAGGTTTGAAAAAGATCTTAAAGTCAAGCATTTGAAAGAGTCATATGTCAAGTTTGAATCTTTCCACAGGTAAAATTGAATGCGATATGACGTATATTTTAACAGACATTTTTCTATCAACAGCCATTATTTCTTTGATAATAACGAAGCTTTCTTTTGCAGAGATACAAGACCTGTATTTTTGGAATTATCAACGTGGCCAACGTTGAACTTTGACGGCGACCCAGGAACTTGTCCTTTTGACGCAAAGAGGAGAGAGAAACTTGAAAATAAAACAAATAAGGAGGTTAAAGAAAACAGAGAAGCTATTGCAAATAAAAAAGAAGTATGCTGCCGTAAATTCATAGCACTTTTAGCTTGTGTGTGTGTTATATACTAGAGTAGCCACAAAATTTAATGTTTGATAATCTTGCGTATTGTCAGGGTAAAGAGATGACTCGACGACCACGTACCACTGCAGCTCGTGCTCGTAGAACAGAACAATTAGGAGCTGGTTACTGTGAAATATGTCGAATAGATTATCGTGATCTAACGAAACACGTACAAAGTGATCAACATTCGAATTTTGTTCAAAACGATGACAATTTTCTCTCTTTGGATACATTAATCAATACAAGTGCCAGTGTAGAGGCATTTTTGAAACTAAACAGAACAAAAGATATCGGGTAAGTAGGTTTTTATTTTTGAATTCTATTATCTCTCTCTCTCTCCTCTCTCTCTCTCTCTCTCTCTCTCTCTCTCTCTCTCTCTCTCTCTCTCTCTCTCTCTCTCTCTCTCTCTCTCTCTCTCTCTCACTCTCTCACTCTCAATCTTTTGATCTAGTTAATCAAAGGATTGAGTATTGTTATCTATGGTATGTTGTTTGTAATTAATACTCTATTTATTATATATATTTTAAATATGTAAAGTAATGTGAGAATATTTTGTAATCTATCTTGTTTTTCTTTTTCTTTTTTCTTTTTTTTTCTCCCTTTTTTTTTTCTTTCCAATAGAGAAGAATGCAATATATATCCAACTGAAGATCGTACTCTTCGCGATGTACTGCCAGAGGAAAAGGTCACTAAACATGAAAAGACTTTAAATAATTTTTCTGTACAAGGAATAGACATGGTGCAGTGCAATGGAACGAGAAGAAATCTTAATTTAAAATTAAATTCTCCTCACAACTTGCGAACGCGTGCAAAACACGAAAGTGGACATTTATTGAGATCAAAGGGTAGCCCTTGGCACGAAGTCGATAAGAATGAAAAATTTTATGACAGATTCGAGGGTTTTACTATAAAAAAGAGAGCAAAGGGAACCATTTGGATCGAAGAAGAAGATCCGGAAAATAAATACTCGCAAGCGAATGACATTAAAAACTCTGACCAAGTAGATTATAATAATATTAAGTCGCCGGGAAAAGATGTAAATGGCATCAATCAACGTGGGTATGGGGATAATAATTCTGTAAATAAAAGACATAATGGTACAGATAATCAGGATATTAAAGAATTAGATGGAAGGGTTCCAACTAATGAACAAAATGTTGTGTTTAATCCTGAGCTTCCTTCAAAGAATGCAAACGATGTAAATGTTAATATTCACGGAGAGATTAATGAGAATAGAAGATCTACTTTGTTAAAAAATAATGTAAATATAAATGGCTTATCTGATAAGAATAATCGTATCGAATCATGGAAATCTGTAGACGGTAAAGTAAAGTTTGATGGTGTAAAGCACGAGTTGGAGTTACAAAGAGTCCGATCGGACAATGAAAGATCTGGGAACGATCATAATGAGAAGGGATCTGAAGTAGTTCGTAATAATGGCCATACGGAGAACAACCAAAAAGAATTTAAGACGGTACAATGTACGGAAAAAGAATTAGGTTGTGAGAAACTCCGATCGCCTAGAGCTGGTAGAAGAGGTGGTAGAAGTTTTCGCGGGCGTCATAGATTGTCGGTCGAAGAACGGCTGATCGAGGATAATCGTGCATATTACAAGGTCGAAGTATTAGGAAGTAAGTTACGATCGAGCACGTTACCAGGCAATAATAACGCATCAAATCCTACAATTAAGGATGCGGACGAGGGTGAAAAGAAGGAACAGCCATCCAGTGAAAAACCAGTCGTCGTAAGATTCAAACGCGTAAGAAAATCTGAACTCTCCCTGCTCAGCGACGAGGCCGAGTCTTTCATGTTTGGAGAACCCAAGCGCGATGACACCAGCGAAGTTAGCGACGAAGAACAAGCTAGCATTTTACCGAGAGATACCGAAAGCGAATACAACGAGACTGTCAGTTCCGACATACTTAGTTCGAGTTTGGATTCCAGTCCTCGGATAAAGCAAGAGATTTTGGAAGAAGATTCTCAGGATTCTGTAAATCTTGGCAGAGCGAGGAAAAGAAGACGGACACAGGCAGAGGCGCTTATCAAAGACAACGCTGATTACTATAAGTTCGAGACACCTGGCAGTAGACTGAGATATCAGACACCTTTAACGGGGGTCAAGGTATCCATTAATCCCGAGCATATAAGCAAGGAAGTACGGTCTGACGTTAACGGTGGAGAAATTGTAGAGAAAATATATCCGTCCAAACCTTCGGCAGAAGTTGAAAGAATGCAATTTTCGTTCGAAGTAGTACCAAAATCGGAGCCATGGTATCAAACCTATCAACGGCAAGACGAAGGCGCAGAATTTTGGCATTATTTTAGCGATGGAGATACAGGAAGGCCGTTCCTTTTGCCCTATGAAATAGAAAACTTCCACGAGACTATACTGAGGAATCAGGCGAAGAATGAAAACAGGAAAAAAGGTAGAGGTCGTAGTATGGGCTGCATCGGACGGTCGCCTAGAAAAAGTCCACGTTGTCATGCATCGACGTTGGCTATAATGTCTACGATCATAAGAAAAAGGGAACAGCAGCAACTCTCTTCAAATTTGTGTACGATAGAAGAATATCGATCTCCTAAATCGCAGATTGATAGTCCACCGAAAGCAGATACAAAAGCGGATTTAAAATTGGATTCAAAGACGACCGACATCGATGAAGAACTGAAGGAAATCGCGAAAAATATCGATGAAATGCTTAATATGAGAGACACCTTAGAAATAGAGGATGCGTTTGAAACCGATAATGCGCAACTCGAGGGGCTAGAGGAGGAGGATGACTTCATCGAATCAAACGTACCGAAAGGTCCTCCGGCGAATCTGTTGGAATTACTGGACAATTGTCATGAACTCGTACCGTGTATAGAAAACTCATCGTGTGCAAGCTCGGAGTGTGGTGAAGGAAATGTCGAGTCGCCCTTAAAACGACGTAAGAAGAGAAAAAATAGAACCGGATGGCCTGGAATTAAAATACGAAAAAAGTTACAAAATAAAATAATTATAGGCTCGTACAACGGTGGTCAGGGAAATTTCAAGAGAGGAGAGTTATCAAGAGAGAAAAGTGTTGGTCTGTTTGAAGGAAATGCCGACGCCGACGCCGACGCCGACGCCGACGTGTCTTTACGATTGATGGCAGATACACGTGCAGAAATGGTTTTATCGAATGGTAGTACAATGTCATCTACTACTAGGTACAATGAAAAGACATCAATCGATAAAAAAAATAATAAAAGCACGGCGGATGATTGCGATGATTCTAGCGTATCTGCTAAAGCATCTCTTAAAACGTGTCCTAAAACGTGTCCTAAAACGTGTCCTAAAGCGTGCCCTAAAGCGTGCCCTAAAACGTGCCCTAAAACGTGCCCTAAAACGTGCCCTAAAACGTGCCCTAAAACGTGTCTTAGCACGACCGTGATTAGTAAAAATAAAGGTATGGACAATAGCGGTGTCAAAAATTGCACCGCCACTGACGAGTTGAAAATTCCTAAGGTATTTAGCGAGGCGCAAAGAACTTTGTCGGATAAGAATTTTACGTTGGACATAGAAGAAGAAGTATCGGAGAACGATCCTGGAAACGACGAAAATCACGAGAATGTATTTAGGAAAGATGTTAACGGTGTTATAATGTTAGAACGACCATTCATTGCGAAAGCGGTCGTAAAGAAACGTCCGCGCATAAACACATCCTCGGAGAGCTGCGAATCGCGTACCGAAATTGAAAATCATGACATTTTGTTGTCTAGGAAAGACATAGATTCTGGCATAGTGTCGAGAAAGCATCATGGCTCCAGCGAAGTGTCTAGGCTAGGATGTCAACAAACTCATTCGGAAAATTCTAATATCGATGTAGACGCTCATAGGAGTGTTTACAGAAGGAGTAAGGTAGGAGTAGTGACGTCTAGGAAACGAGTCAACACGAGGAAACAACAACGAAGGAATAATAACGTTCCCTCGGAATCCGTATACGAGAGCGAAAATTGTAAGAAAGAGTCTTATTTGAGTATTACTTGTAAGAAGCAAGAAACTATGAAGAGTGCAAAGAAACAAAGCGATGAAACGATAGGATCCTCGGTGGACGTACAAGACTCGGCTGAATTGGAGTGCGCACTGTCGGAACGTAACACGCCTACCACCACCACCACCACCACCACCACCACCACCGTCGTGCCGTCTTCCGATTTACAACAAAGACGTTCGAGCATCGAGTTTCAGCCGGTAGTTAGAATGATGAAGATAGACAATCCAGTTGACATGGATCACAGTATTTTGTCGGTGACTGTAGCGAGTAATAGAAGATTAAGAAGTTCCAATTCTCATAGACCGAACGCACAGCCACCGCGAAAACGTTTAAAAACTGCTCGTGGACAATTTGGAAGGTGGCTAAAGAGTAGCTGAAATCTCGAATAAATCGCGCCTACGCTACCGTGAAATTTCGAAATCGGAGTCCTCTTTTATGCCGCCGCTCCTTCTTCTTGCCACCAAGAGGCGCTGGAATTTTGAAATTTTATTTACCCATGTAAATTATGTGTAATATAGTATTCGTCTATGTAGTATATAGTATTTAACATTACTGACACGTAAAATCTTAGTAATACCCTTACTTGATATCTCTTGACGGTACACGCGACATCGCGTCGTCAAACTTCTTGTACATTCGTCGAATGCGGTCTTGGATGTTCTCGGAATTAATGTGAGTTTCTTTTTTCTATACGCGTTATCCCCTCCCCCTCCCACACACACACACTCATTTCCACTCTCACAGCGGCTTTTTCGTTTATATCATAATGTTTGTAACAGGTACAAAAATATTCCATGTATTATATAAACGGTATTTCTGGAACATATGTGACTAAAGAGAAGAGATTCTTTAAGTGCACGAGACTGCATACAGCTTTATAATATGTATAATCATATTCTGTTTATGCTTCGCATTATTCAAGGTAACACTGTAAATCCTCGGAGGAAAACGAAAAGAAAAAAAAAAGGAAAAACCCTAATTATTTTATTTCAAGTGGAAATATGTAAGTTTCTCGTGAGTTCAACAAGAAAAATTATTATTAAAGATACGAATTTTTCAATAAAGTACCGTTCTTTCTTTTTCGACCGATTCCATCTTAGAAATTTTAGCTTTTTACCACCGACGTAAGCGACGAAATGCGAGTTGATTCAAAGTTCGATTATTTCGTCAATGTCAATGAGACTTTATTGTTTATTTTTGTCTACTACATATCAACGATGCAAGATGAATTTTCAACGATAGAGATTCTTTATTGATTCATACGAGTCCTTCGCGTTCTTTAAACGACTTCTTTAAATCGGATAGTTTCTTCTGCCTTTGTCGTTTCTTTATTAACATCTTTTTACTAAGCACGCGTTCTTGACTTTCGATCGATTGATCGCCATTTAATAAATTGTCCAGTTTGGTGATCATTATCTCTCGCGCGCGTTTCTGATTAATCCATAAACTTCTTGTTTCATGGCATTTTACAACGATCCCCGTTGGTTTATGTTTCAAAGTTACAGCATTGTTTGTTTTATTAGTTGCTTGACCACCTGGACCGCTTCCTTTTACAAATCTTTCCTCAAGTTCATTCTCATCGATGGTCGGTACTTTCGAATAATCCAAATAACGTTTAAACGATTTCAGACGTACTTGATCGTAGGAACTTGTACGTTGCGCGTGGTGAAGCTTCATTTCCTTATCCTTGTTGCAACAACTAGGTATATGAAAAAGAAGTATTCTTTTATCGATGCATTGAAATACGTCATAAAATAATGAACGTTTACTCAAAATAGACGGTACGCGTGAAAATAAAGCATTAACGTGTATATTCATTTTGAACGTATCTTATTTTGATAAATTTTCGTAATGTACCTTTTAGGTTACATTACTCTTCGACTTTTCAATAACATCAATCCTTTCTGAAACATAAGCATATAAAACAGTAACGCGATAACATTCAATTTTATAAATTATGCTTTGCTTACATTCGTTTCAAAATAATATTCCTCAAAAGAATTCTTACGATAAAATTACCTTTAATTGAAAGTCGATATCTGCCGCTTCAATCAGAGTTTTATTTTGTCTAAACTCTTCTCGTATTTTCTGTCGATAATATTTTTTATCCGTAAATCTTAACTGTTCACCGTAACGTAATAAATCTTTATAAAGTTTTAAAATTGTAATTCTCATATTGTAGAATGTATCATTATATTATCACAAACATATTACGAGAGTAGTGCCATATGCCAAATTTGCTATTTAATTATAACTTACGAAATTTACGTTTCATCAAAACCTCTGGAAAACGAACTAGTGTCCCTCGCACGATTGCGACGCATCAACAGCACGTAATCGTACTGCTTTGCTATCAGCGCTGCGATCGATTGTGCTTGATTATGTGTACTATATGCCACATGATCAAACGTGAACGAAATTCGAACTACTTTATTTACACTTGGATCTTTTCGCGCGAAATACTAATGTCAATTAAAAAATGAAAACGAATTTGATCTTTCACGTTGTTTTATAGATAACTAAAAGATTTATATAAATAAGTCCCCTTCTTAAAATACAATTTTATACGTCATATTTCTACATATATTCGCTGAAAGAACTGAAAATAAAGGGGAAAACAAAATAAACATATACGAAGTAAAACTACTATTTAAAATATCAATGTTTTATTTATAAAAGTAACGTACGTGTAAAAACATTCCAAATTTTTGTGCTTTTCAAATAAATATAATTCTTTTTTGTTATCATACGTAATTAATATATCTGGGAGAAATATGTCATATATAAATGTGCGTGCGTGTGCGTGTGTATACGTATATATTAAAATTCTTTAAATTCTAGTTGATACATTTTTTGGATTATATCTTGCATTTCTAGTTCCTTTGCAATTTCGTTAATTAATTCATCCACAAGTTTATCAGAAATCCTATTTGAAAAATGAAAGCTCAAAATTATTATTTGTAATGCGTATTAATTTATCTATACTTCGTATCAAAATGATATAAGATATATATATAAAGAAAATGACTATATATTTACCATGCCACAATATTCCATGGCTTATTTTGCGTTTTGTTAGAATACATCGGACTACATTTAAATAAATGATAGTATTCGATTCTATATTTCAAAAATTTCGCTTCAGTTTCTTTAGAAATAAATAATTGGATGAGACTATTCTGCTGTAAAATGTTTTTTTCTTTTTCTTTTCTTTGTTTTTATGTACTTATTTGATAGTAAAAAAAAAAAAATTTGACAGTGAAATTTCTGTCAAAGCATATTGTATTTTCATTGTTGCGTCTATATCATACTCACACTTTTATGGTTGTCCAGGTGACTCATAGCATTACAACATGTACGTTCGTTGGATATGTTATCCAAAGATGAGAGACAAACCAAATTCATGTTTCTTCTATCCTTATTGATCTCTTTTTTGCTGTTTTAAGTTGAAAAGATCTATTTAACAATATCAAAATACGACACATAATTGCGTTTAACCTTTACCTTTTTGATACAGAATGTTTCTTCGGTATGTGATTTCTAAAATCGCCATTTGAAATATCTTTATTATTAAAATCTTGAAAAGATTGATACTTTGGAAGAAATTCAAACAATACTTCGTCGGAAGTTGCTGAATCATTTATCTATAATAAAAATCATTTGCATCTGTTAGAAAATAAATTAAATGGAAAAGCTATTATTTCGTAATACATATTACCTTATTTATTGAATCATTATAATGATTTGAATGACTACTTCTTAATTTATTATGTCTCGCCTCGCCTTTATAAAATTTTACATTATACAATTTATTAGGCGACTCTTTCATGACCTTTGCCTTTTTTGATAATAGCAATCTATTAGTATGCTTGGATTGTATTTCCAAGTTGGTATCCTATATTTGTAGATATCTTTTAATTTCCTTTTATTAAATAATCTTTTTATATCGTTATATTATATGTTACACTAAATTATCTTACATTATCAGAATCTACAGGAACTGTTCCCATTATTGTCTTAATATCATCTTCTTTCAAGGATGTTTTATACTTTGTGTCATCTTCTTGGATAATTTCTTTAGAAAATGCATTCGTAATTGGACTAGAATTTGGTTGTTGCGGTAAAGATAAATGTTCGTTATAAATAATTTTATTATGACGTGTATCAGTTTTTTTATCCTTTATATGACATGCTATAAATCAATATAGTTAAAGTATTAGCTTGTAAAAGTTTATCAAACGTATCATATACCTGAGGATTTTCTTCTAAAATTGCTCTTATATGCTTTAGCTTCCATATTATTATACATTCTCAATCGAGTTTCCAAATTCTTACGTTTAGAACGGTTTCTTGCCCGTGGTACATTTAGTGGAATAACTATATTTGAAACTGTATTATAATCATCTAATTGCGATTCAGTTCCTGAACTCAGTTTCAACTTAGACAAAATAGCGTTACACTTGGCTTGTGTCTCTTTTTCCTGCAATTAGAGAACCTGTAAGCGAATTCAAATCTGACGTTTTTTTATGCTTTTCAAGGTTTACTGTTTCACATGTATATTGCATGTAACTTATCTGTGCTTTATCTATTTTTTTTTTTTTTTTTTCTTTTTGGTTTACTTGGAAAGAGTTTATTTACCAGTGGTAACGTACAGGTATCTCCAGAGCCAAAATAATTTCTAGTCAATTGAATATGATCACAAATATCTTTCAAATCAGTCACTACTTTTAATAGTTCTTTAATTTTTTTAGAATGACCTTGCGGAATTGAACAAGGAATATGCCTACAATAAGCAGTTAATCCATGCAATAATAACTGATGAGAAGCTATCAATTTTTGTTCAATAATCTGCATGTGAAACGTAATGCCTCTACGACCAGATTTTATCTTTGCAGATGGTGAAATAGCGCGCATATGTTTCTGAATGTCATTGACATATCTGGTAAGATCGTATAAATAATTTCTCGACAATCTTATACAAAATTCCATAACACGTTGTTGTCTCCGTTTCAAGTCTATGTCACCATCGGGCAGTGGAATTCTGTCTAATCTGAATGAGATTTCATCTAACAATTCAGAAATCCTTTG
The DNA here is from genome assembly GCF_905475345.1 of Vespula vulgaris. NCBI lineage: Eukaryota > Metazoa > Arthropoda > Insecta > Hymenoptera > Vespidae > Vespula > Vespula vulgaris. Next base: position 76,965 of record NC_066600.1, on the reverse strand, counting down.
TTGCATTATTACAATTCTATGCGCAGTTAGTGGATCTGGTTGCACAGAAATATTATCTTCTTTATCGCTTTCATATTCTATGCTCAATTCTGGAGTAGAATTGCATTCGAAATTGCCTACTATGTCTTGTTTTGGATGTTTGCTTTGTACAATATCAGACGAAGTTCTTCTCAGATCTGAAGATCTTTTAGATTTTATAAATCTCATATATGGCAATAAATCTTCTCTTAAGATCGACCGATCCATGTCGATAGTAATAGTATCATTGCTTTTTGTTTCTGTTATCCTGTTTGTAAAATTTTCTTCTCCGTGTTCTTTTATCTGTTAATTAATAAAGTATGTCATGAAAGAACGAATGAAGTTATTAATAAACAAAGTTTTTCTTTCAAGCATTACAATATCGTATATTTACTGGATAAATAGATTTATGATCATTCCTTTTACTGCCTTCTACGTAAGATCCTAATTTATATTCCGGAAGTGCATCTTCCTCCAATCTTCTTAATTCTCTATCTTCCCTGTTATACTCATTAGTGCTAAATAAATGTATTATTATCTATAAATAATAATAGCCTCTTTCTCATATAATATTACATCTAGGAAGTAATAAAAAAAAGACAGAATACTGCCATTGCATATATTTTACCTTATATTACTGTTTAATTCTTGTTGTTTTACAAATCTACACCATGCACGTTCCTCCTCGTCTCTGCATCTTTCTCTTTGCACATCTTTTATTATGTACTTGAATCGATTTCCAGATATGTACTTAAATTTAAAAAATACGCACATATTAAAATATAATACCAAAATTTCTCCCCAAAAATTATAATAATGATAGTATAAGTATTTCTTTTTTTTTTCTTCCATTACATTTATTCTTTTTTATTTATTTATTTATTTATTTATTTATTTTTTTTTTTTGGATAAATTTCATCACCTTGAAATTGTAATTTTCTCCATCCTCGTCTGAATACAAAAAGTCTTCCTTTTCCTTATTCGTCAGGTAGCCGAGTTGCGAAGTTGCTAATAAAAATGACATTCTTTCTTTGGTTAGGTTTATCTCTTTTTTTTATAGTTTCGTCTATTCATCCGTTTTGGATCATTTAAATGTCAAAAAGTATAAAAAGGTAGTATGTGTAGAATTTGATAAAATAGAACTATGGAAATATGCCGCCCTGGATGAAAATCAAGAACAGGGGGTTGTGAAAATGCCTTTCGTTTTGCGGCAAGCCATCAATTGCTGGTTTAAATTCGATATCACTTATCGAACTTTGGAAGAGATGCTTTAGAAATATATTAATGCGATATTCACTCAATACTTATTTACTGCCACTAGATACGACTTCTTCTTTTTTTTAACATAAAACAAATATAAAATAATCGCGACGACTTTTTCGCATATTAATTTTCTCATCAATTGTCAATTGTCCTGAATTCACGATGTAAAACGAAGAAATCGTCAATAATTTTTTCACGAACTTGAAATTTGTGCATTGGAAATAGGACAAATCAGTCTCCGTTTTAAGAAGTATATCTTTTCTTTTCTTTCTTGTTCTTCATTTTTTAAAACTTTTTATGTCGTAATTTCATTGATAGATTTTAAATAATTTAATTATTTAAAAATCTATCAATAAAATGGATCTTTTTAATCTGTTAACTTACGCGCCAAATTTTGAAAAAGGTACAGAGAGATTGGTTCGCTTTTTTACGCGGTAACATTTACGAAAGGTGTGTTATTCATAGGGATAGTAGGATGAAAGGGTGGGCGCGGTTATCGCTCGTCAAATCACCACCACCGATCAATACTTGCGCGGCTACAAGGTCTCGTCATGGTTATTTTGGATTATTCGACGAGCAGAGTCGGATTTTGCGCGGCGCCAAATTCTTAAAGGCATCGTGTAAGGCGCACCTTTTCGATAATAAACATATTCCACTTGAGTCATTATCATGGATAGTGCAATAAAAGTAAGAAATAATTTTTATTAACTTTTCCCATACGACTTTCTCGTACGAGAATGATACGCAATGAGTGAAATTTCTTCGCTAACAGCACCTGATCTTGCTTGATTCTTAAAAAGACAATTCGAATAGGTCGCCATCTTGTACGTTTGCCAACCAATCAAAAATGAGAATTAAGTGACGTTCAGTAGATTCGAGGTGTTTGATCGTCGCACAATCGTACTTGGAATCTCAATCGAACGTACGATTCTTTGGTGTGTTTCATTCCAGGAGCTCGTCGCGCATTTAAATACCACTCGGTAAAGTGCTTAATATCGTGTGAATAAAGTCAACAATTTCTTTTTATACGTGTACGATTCTTGCATTTTCATTTTCTCTCTTACTTTTCTCATTAAAAATTATGCAATTCGTTTGATAATTATTACAAGACACCCCATAAAATTCTATGGTTTAACTCGGATTATCATCTTTTACATTTTTTTAATTTTTCATTGTTTATCATAAAATTTGGGATTTTTCTTGAACTTCGACAAAGAGAAAATCATTAAAATCAATAACATTAACAATTTCATGGTCTATAAGTAAAAATGCACAGTTATAAATTTATAACTTCGCTCGTAATAATTTTTCTCTTTGTGTCTTTATTTGTTTGATGTTTTCATTAGATTTATTTGCCTTTTTAAAAGCTTATCACTTTTTCCATCTCTTTTTAACATATCATGATCTCTCCATCTCCTTCTTTCTAAATGTCACTCGTTTCTTTTCATCTATATTATACTTTTTATATTTTCTTTCATATAACATCTTGAATAACTTAATAAATACAACGTTAAAAAAGAGCAATATAAGCGATTAGATAATATACAAGATATTAATAAATAAAAATATAGATTTTTCCTTTAGATAATTAAAACGTAAAATTTCTTTCATGTGACAGTACTGTATAAGATGTAACAATGATAAAGAGAAATTATTTTTATAGAATAGTGGTACGCACATTATAAAAAGAAATAATTTCTTAAAGAAGAATAATTACATATACAAAATATGACATCTAAAGTTCTCATGAAGCTACCAACTGTACCATTTTCACAAGTAAGTTGATTTGAGTAGAAAGAATTAGAAATTGATATTATTGTCATCATTTTGCGCTTCATTGTATTCCTTTCTTTCTTTTTTTTCTTTTTTCATAGGGAAAGAAACCAACAACCCCGCATGACATTACTTTAAATGAGAGAAACGATGGAATGATACAAACTAGACAACAAAATGTGAATATAGATAGAGCAGCTCAATTGGAGCAAAACATGAAATTTCTACAAGAACAACATCAAGCAACCTTACTTGCTTTACATCAAGAAGTTGAAACGTTACGTCAAAGAAACAGAGGTATATAGAATAATGACCATGATATAAATTTTACTTTATTTTTTATAATATATCCTATTTATATTATATATTATAATAGTATATATATGAATTTTTTCAGATTTGCAATTCCAATTAATTTTTTCAAAAGGGACGACTTGTGTACCTAGCAGTCCTTCTTCCCCTGAAGATAATGGAACTGGGTTCGCGAAACCAAAGGTCTTATACCTTCTAACAAAGAATGGAATTATGAAGTAGTAAAAAAAAAAAAATTCTATATATTATAAATTATATACGCGCGCGCACACACACGCACACACACACATTTATTTGTTTATTATAACTCCTTATACACACAGGGTAGCCCAGTATGCGTGAACGTCACACCACTGCAGGTTGAACTCTTGGAAAAAGATTTGCAGGATATTAAAGCCTCATTACAAGATGCAAAAACACACAACCAATGTTTAACAGATATTATTGAACAACAAAAGAAGTTAGTATTGATCTAATAATATTAATCTAGTAATAGAATAATTATTAAAATATTAATAATAACTTAATGAATTATATTTTGCACTATAGAAATTTAGAGGAATTAGAGAAGCAAAAGAAAAAAATAGATGTGACAAATGTGGGAATTCAAGTTGGGGGCAGATCGGAACCTTCTCAAGAAGATATAGTAACACGTTTGGCAGATGCACATGCAGTGATAAAACAATTGCATAGGGAAAATACAGATCAACGAAAGGAAATTGCAACATTAAAGGCAGCATCAGCAAATAATGGAGGTACAAGTAGGGGTGGATGGGCACGAGATAGTAATAATAGTCATCATAGCCGTGTATCGTCTATAACTGGAATACAGGAATCAACATCTCACAAATTTCCACCATTACAGACACAGAGCTACTCGCATCGCAGAATTCAGAGGTATTACTTAATAGCACTCACATTTGTTTTATATCTCGATAGACATTCTTGTATGCCTTATGTTTATTACAGCTTTGATCATAATTCTGATTATCATAGAAATGGAAGAAATCGATACGATAGGCAGGATCTTCATACGGATGCTGAAAACACTGCATTACCTCAACTTCAAAATGGTAGCATAAATTCAGATGCTATGATCTTTGATTCGTGTTATCGTCGATATCAAGCTTATCTTAATTATCATCGAGAATATAGTAATCGCAAGTATAGATGTCAAGGCTCGCAAAGGGATCGCAGAGATTCTGAAAATCGTTATTACAGACGCGATTATAAAGATAGAAAATTTAAAGACCACCAGAGGGGAGAATGTACAGATTCTGGAGAAGGTTCAAGAGATGCAGATAGCTCCCATAATCAATAAATTATATATAAACTGTTTTGAATCTGGTGGCTTAGCCATATTATATACGAGTAGATATGTCTTTAAGTTATTTGCCTTAAAATATGTAAAAGCATCAGGAAATCCATTAGCAGTAATTAATAGTTATAAATGCCGAGTGATTAATGTTTTCTCATATAAATATTCTCATCTTGAATATAATTCGGTTCCCTATGCTTAGATTACCATACATAATGCAATGACGAATGATATATTAAAGCTATATGATCTCGAATGGAACAAGTTAGTGCAGCATAAATCATTTTATTTATTATAGACTGCCTTAAAAAAAGTAGAAGTTATACCTCATGAATTGGTAATGAAGTAATTATAAACAGCAAATATAGATTAAAAAACAAAAAAAAGAGAGAGAGAGAGAGAGGGAGAAATAGAAAAAAAAAAGGAGAAGGCTACGTGTAATTACAACTTGAAAAAAGATGAAAAGGAAGTAGGAAACAAAAGATATACTCAATCGAATTTCTTTATTACTTTCTCTGGCATCCCCAAGAAGAATTGTTCGGATAAAGAAATGACAAGAGTTTCTACAAGTTATTGTACAATTTACATCATGTTACATCAAAGATCTAAAGATGCATGTCTCAATATTTTATTTTATATTGAGTGATAATAAAAGTAGAAATGAATTTAAAAATATTAAGTTATCTTATCAAAAGTAACTTTTATTGCAATTCTTTAAAAATTGCATTACAGTTGAACTGTAAAATAATTAATGGATGATAGTTTTTCTTGCACAATGGAAGGTGTATCTATGAAAAAGTTGAAAAATTCATTAATGATACTCATTTATCCTACATATATAATACTGTTTCTAACACATTTTCAACTATTAGTGGATGGATATATGCGCGAGAAATAAAGCCAAGTTGATATACATATAATGCTTCTATCTACGAACATAGATAAATAATACGAGGTGTAATGACTTGATCAAGTACCTTTTATCTATTATAATCATATACCTTATTAAAGAAATGATAAATAATTGAATGATTTCAACATAGTGTATATATATATATATATATATATATATATATGTATATATATATATATATATATATATATATTACTATATTTTCTATCACTTTTGTATATTCAGTTTGCAACTAGTACTAATTTTTTATTGCTACATTATATTGCATACAAACATCGTGCAATCAAATAAGCGTAAAACAAGTTTTAGATTATCTAAACTAAATAGATATAGAAGTATAAATATGTTTTTTATATATTTCATAATTTATATTTTATATTTACATATTATGTATACATACGTTGAAATATCTTTATGCACCTTTAGATATTTTACTCTCATGATAAATATCTTATATAAATCATGCTCGAATAGATTATATAAATGAGTTTAAGTTTTTCTCTTGGATTATAATCATCGTGAATATAAATTGTTAATCAATGCCCATTAGTTTGTATGTTGGCACAAAAATGATTATATAAATTGTAACTTTCAAAAGATAAAATCAAATTGAGAAAATTCAATTTTATTAAAAAAATTTCATTTTATAGATTAAATCTATTAATTATTATACATAATATCAAATGACTGGATTACAATCAATAGATTTAACGAAAAAAGATAAAATAAAAGTTTTTATTACTACTTTCACGGCAAATATATATATATATATATATATATATATATATATATATATATATATATATATATATATATATATATAAGTAATATATATATATAATATATATATATATATTATATATATATATAAGTAATTACCATTTTGCTAACTTATTCTTTTTTCTTAGAATATTCCAAAAAAATTATCCAATAATCAAATTATTATTCGTTCTATAGTATTTGATCTAAGCGTTGTAACTGTAGTATAAATTATGCAAATGAGAAAGAATGTATTTCACCGACTGACATGCGCGCGTGCTACACACACACACACACACACACATACACAGATAGAGCAGGAGGGATGGAGAGACAGAGAGAGAACATAGAAATCTATTAATTTTAAAGGTTATAAGTAATATCGTAATGTCTCTCATCTTTATCGGATCAAGATAAAAAGAAGTACCTTATGATAATATTATATACGAACTTGTATGCTTAAATGAAAGACAAATTAAATTGATATTAAGAATATCTTATATTGTTTTATTTTATTTCATACTATCAATATTTGTAATTAAAAATCACAGTATATAACATGTTTCATTATTGACATATAATTTAATTTAACGGTCTATTCTTATTTATTTATTAGTGTGATTTAAGATAGGTTTTCAAACATTTTTTTCTTAAAATTTTTAGAAGCAATAATATTTCTAATATTTTTGATGATTTTATGATTTAAAATTTTATAGTAATATATAACTTTCTCCAATAAAAAAAATTTTAATTCATCTATAGGATAGTACAATTGAACGATCAAGTAATTAAAAATATTCAAAACTGTAGATACTTCAACAAAAGCATGACAACTTTTTTATTACAAACAACTATATTTATAATTCAATAATTTAATAATTACATATAACTAAACGTATTTCATTTTTAACATTTAAACTTAATAAATATTCTGAATCGATAAAAATTGTAAAAATCTATATATCTCTAGACACATCTATAAATAACAATTTTATTTTGAGACTGAAATTTATTCAAATTTTTCCATCTAGCGTTCGAATATACGTCTTAAACTAATAAAGAAGTAACCTTTTTATAATGATTGGTCACGTGTTGACAATGGCGACATTAACGACGAAAAAATATCGCATTCTCATTTTTCATCTACAATTATCCACTTAATTATCACCCCTCAAAATAGAAACGGTACAGCTTCAATTACCACTGTTTCCGAATAACAAAGAACTTCAATATAACGATATAAAAATATATGATCTAATTAAAATAGGACAACACCACACTCTCAGAACGAAGACGAAAACATGACTGAACTATATGTTTCTATTCTTCGTCTTGTTCTGTTTCTAATTGTCTAATTTACATAGATGGTAAACTAACGATTTATTTTCTGTCCATTCGATCAGCCAATCAACAATCGTATCTTTCGTGGAACATAGGAATAAATTCGTCAAACTTTGTAGTACCTTTAGCGCCATCTAACAAGACAATTTAAAAACACATTACGTGACTTTTATCATGGCGATCCACTACCATCATGATTCCTATGTGGCTTCTATTAAGAAATCTGAATTTTTATGACAATATGGCGATGATTAATGATGTTCATATATATATATATATATATATATATATATATATATATATATATATATATTTACTATGTTGCGATTTGTGCGATAAATTTAAAATATAATTCTTTTTAATCATTAAGTATTTTTTATAAACTTTCGTAACATTATGTTATTCTAGAGCTGCTAACGAATATTTTGAATATCTAAATATTGACAATTGATGGTCCGAAGTTACATAAATAATATATTTAATGAGTAATGCTTATGTTGAAAAATAAAAGTCTATTAAGAAAAAAAAAAAAGAATATGAAAAACAGATAGTGTAAATAATTCTTTTTTATTTCAAATAATTTCATGATAATAATATAATGAATAAACGTGACCTGACAAATGTGTTCTATACGATTATATAAATATAAATTTTTGTAAAACTCTTTTATATATTATCATATTCCTACCTGTTCCTGAGTAATAAATAGTTATAAATTCTTTTCTGTCTGTTTTCAGACATAATAGATTCAAAAAAAATACTAGATATATATAATCATGAATTATCGTACTAACGATATTGGAACACGTTCAAGATCTTTTTAAATAAACGATAAATGTAGAAACGAGTAACAATGCATATTATATCTACGAAGAAGAGAAAAGAAAAAAATTTACTATAATTTAACCATTAATAAACATTACTTTCATCCAACAATTGGACATAATTTCTTGCAATATTCGATATATATCTATCTGTGCATCTATCTGCATAGAAATAATATAATCTAACAAAAGTACATATGTCTATATTAAAGTAATCGATTTAATAACCTTTACTATATTATTCGTTTACAATAATTTCTTCTCATATATATATATATATATATATATATATATATATATATATATATATATATATATATATATGTTCTGCGAAGATAAATATTTCCAAGGAATCATTATTTTTAAATAGTAGTATTATTACCATTATAACTGCATTGTAATTTATAATTTACAACATTTGTCTTTCTTTGTCTTATTTTTACAAGTTATATTTTTTTCAAATAAAATTAAACTGATCCTATTGTGTGAATTTCATAAAATAATTCTATATTATTAGCTATAGCTTTCAAAATATAATATATAGAAATGCCATGGAACATGTTGGCCTAATAAAAATGACAATTTTTACAGTAACATATTTCATCATCATAGATTTTCAATTTTGCTAATAATGCTAGATATAAGAAAAATATAAAATATATAATATATATTTTAATAATATAGTATATATAATTAAATTATGTTTTAACTGAGTTTTAGAAAATTATTGTTCAGACTAAAGGAAAAATAATGAATTGAATTTTTGCCAAGTATTGCACAATTTCACATATTGTAAATGAAGTTAAGATAACTATAATTAAAGGCACACTAGTTTGAGAAATAGACAATACTAATATATATCCAATTTTACAATTAAATAATATATCCTTCGCTTTAATTATAATATTGTCAACCATTAGACCAAAGAATTACACAAGATGAATAAGATGCACAATGTGAAAGTAATTTCTTTTACTTTCAAGAAAAAAAAAAAAGAAATATTTATATAAATAATGAATTATAGACTTTTTTCAAAAATATAATATGCATAAGTTTATCTGTAATAATTTTGTTCTATAAAATGAAATAAAAGACACACACATACACACACACACACACACACACAAATAATTGTTATGATCACTGTTGAAAAGAAGTTTCCAGCTAAATTAAAAACCAGTGCTCATTATTTGTTTATAAAATTCTACCAAAGAGTGCATTGTATAAGTATATATGCATATCTGGGAGAGGAGAAACATTGGCGCATAGTTTTTAAATGTTTTCAAGCCTTCATCACGTGAAAAATCATTTTGAGGCTAATTTATCGAACACCTTACATGGCAGTCTAATTAAAAATACTTATCATATATTGCACGACCAAATTGAAATTACATTATACAGGCACTTCTCCAAAGCTCTTGTGGCCTGTTTCACTGGCATGTTGTCGTGCTGCAACTGGTCCATTTAATTTTACATTGCAATCGTAGCACATTAATTTAAATTTTTGAATGTCTGTATATTGACGACTAGACTTCACTTCTTTTGCAAGTTCTGCAGCTTCTAATAACATTCTATCGTCTTCCGTCGGAAAGATCGTTTGGATACTACCACCCTAGAAAAAATAAAATGTATTTAATGCTTTTAGTAACTGTACTTTAAGTATGAAAAGAGTAATACATTTCAATTGTATTACTTTTTTGAGAGAATTTATTATCCAAAACTCACATCGAGCGGTTCCAAATAAAGTGGGTCATAATGTATTCCATCAAATATAAGAAATACTCTTTGAGCATAATGTTGATCTTCTCCAAACCTATTTATTATAGCATTGATACTATCGATTACAGCTATCTCTAATCCATAAAACTTTGACAGTATAGACAATTCTATAGCTCCTCCCCACGAATCTGATTTCAAAATCCATTCACAATATTCTGCATTAGGTCTACCTAGAAAAGCTTCCGAATATTCTTCAGTATCTGCAGCTACAGCATTTGCTATTATCTCTCTCATAAAACTTGAGCAATTGCGATCAACTTTTCCTATATAAGAAATATATATCCGACTTGAATAAGCTATGAGTTTGTAAAAAAATAATTATATTCCATAATACATCGGAAGAGTATAGCATACCATTCAGAACATAGCCAACGCTAGTAAATAAACATGAATTATCTGCTGGTACAACCATTTTCATGAGTACACCTGGAGTATTAATGAAAGTTTCATCATTTACTATGTGAGATCTACCAATTTCCGTTGCTATTTGAGCACCGTTAATAACTTCTTTTTCTTCGACGATCAGGGTGTCACCAGAAACTATACCGCTGTCCGCAATTGTAGCTGATTCATTATTAAGATCGATCGCCTTCGGCGGAAAACCACCAAGGACATGAAGAGCCTCAACGGATATACCCGTCACATCAGCTAGCTTTGATTTCAACACAGCTACTTTATCCTGCGGGACAAGCCCATTTACAAGCTTCTGTCCTGACTTTGTTTTGACCTTTAAAACAAATCCAGCCATGCTTTCAAGCGGTTATGAGTTAAACGAACGAAAAAAAAAAAAATAAACTTATTGCAACTTTTCTTTCAATCAGCTATCCCAACCTCTCAAGGGATCGATCATGTATCATAGGAGGGAAAGTCATACCAATCTCACTTTGACTTTGACTTATTATTTACTAGCCATGCTTATTATTTCTTATTCCTGATTCGTGATTTTGCCTCTTACGAGATTGAAGTAATACAAAGCGTCAAAGTATGAAATATTAAAGAATCTAATACAGCGCCCGTTATCGTTGATCATGTGATCTGGATAATAACCGATTACACCACAATGTATATGTATATGTAAGAGAGAATAGGTAGAATTTTAAAAGAGCTTATGCGCGACACACACGCGCGCGCGCATGCAGCCACGCACATTTATTTCTGTCTGATTTTACTCCTTTCTCTTTCTTTTTTTCTTTTTTATCAATCTTATTCGATGACATTGACAATTGTGTTAGATTTATTAAAGAACTTGCATGGTAGATTCATCCAACATTGTGAAAAAATAAACAAATATCGATATTACAGACAAATATTTGGTAATATTATTTTCGTATAGATACATCCAACGCGATATTCAATAATGAACGTAGTATATAATGCTTACTACATAAAAATAAAATTTGTCCATTGATAAATAACAGTGAAATTGTCGATTTTGTTTATATGAATTAGGAAAGACTAGGACCAAAGGAAGAATCAGGATCAAAAAACTGTTATGGACTTGTTAAGTTCGAGCTTACGTTGCGGATGTACTAGAGTGGCGCTGATATAAACATGTTTTCACTTGTTGTCGAATATCTATATAATATTATGTTCCCTGATTAAAGCAAATCGTTTCTTTTTGCATACTGATGCATATTACAAATATCACTTGTTACATGTAGAATTATTTATAAATCTAATTGTAAGCATTCATATAAAAATTTATTTAAATACGTCGGCACTTTAGGAGTATAGGAATGTAAACGTATATGTTTCTATGAGATTCTTTAAGAAGAATACGGTTTCTTTGTTTAGTATACATATTATGGAGTTTAGTTTAGTATATCAAAGATACAAATAGAATTAAGATTGAAATGTTGATTGAAATTATTTTTCTAATTAAATAACTTCAATTGCAATGATTGCATCGATTTGACATTACAAGATTGCATGCTACTTGTATGTACGTATGCACTGTTGATATGAAACAAACCTTTCAGAATAAGATGTAAATAATATTAGAAATCGTCCACGTCTATGACCTCAAATAATTCTAACCATTATTTTTCTATCGTTACAGCAAGCGTGATAATGGCACACGATAAGAAAACTGTTAGACGTAGTAGATCTCGTGAAAGAGATCGTGATCGTGAAAGAGATCGAGAACGACGTGATCGACGTCGTTCCAGAAGCCGATCGAAAGATAGAAAAAAGGATAGAAAACGTTCGAGATCCAGAGAACGTTCACGCGAACGAGATAGATCGCGAGACAGAGATCGTTCGAGAGAAAGAGATAGATCTCGTGAGAAAGATCGCGATAGATCCAGAGACAGACGAGATATTAAAGATAAGGGAAAAGATGATAAAAAACGTAAAGGAAGTCCAATATTTTCTGTTGAGGAAGAAGCAAAGAAAGAGGTCAAAAATGAAGTTAAAAGGGAAGAGGAAGAAACCGAAGAGAAATTAAAATCAGTGCAAAAGAGAGAACCGTTGAGTTTGGAAGAATTACTAGCTAAAAAAAAGGCAGAAGAAGAAGCACGCGCGAAGCCTAAATTTTTAACTAAAGAAGAACGCGCGGCTTTGGCACTAGAAAAACGCCAACAAGAAGTAGAAGCCATAAAAAAGCAACAGGAAGAAGAGCGCAAAGCATTTTTCTCTGGGGGTGAAACTAAGGAAAGAGATTGGGATGACAGAGAACGGTAAGTTTTATCTTACAAATGACATTTGACTTGCTTTAAGTTATACGCAAAGCTAATATTTTTATATATTATAAAACAGACGTAGAGATGCGCAGCGTTCAAGAGAAGAAGAAATAAAGGATAAAGATAAAGAAAAAGAAGTGGAAGCTATTAAAGAACGCTATCTTGGTCTTGTAAAGAAAAAACGCCGTGTAAGAAGACTGAATGATAGAAAATTTGTGTTTGACTGGGATACATCGGAGGATACATCCGTTGATTACAACAGTATATATAAAGAAAGACATCAGGTACAATTTTTTGGAAGGGGTAATCTTGCAGGTATTGATATTAAGGCTCAAAAACGTGATCAAAGTAAATTTTATGGAGAATTGTTAGAAAAAAGGCGTACGGAAGCAGAGAAAGAACAAGAAAAGTAAGTATTTTAATTTACTCTCAGTTACGTTTTATCTTCGAAAGTTATACCAATAATATATTTTCTCTTTTAAAGAATGAGACTAAAAAAAGTAAAAAGAAAAGAAGAGAAACAAAAATGGGATGATCGTCATTGGTCTGAGAAAGCTCTTAATGAAATGACCGAAAGAGATTGGCGTATATTTAGAGAGGATTATAACATTACGATAAAAGGAGGACGTATTCCTGATCCTATTAGGTCATGGAAGGAATCTGGATTTCCAAAAGAAATTTTAGATATTATCGATAAAGTGGGATATAAGGATCTAACACCTATTCAAAGGCAAGCAATACCTATAGGTCTCCAAAATCGTGATATTATAGGTGTTGCTGAAACTGGTTCTGGAAAAACATTGGCATTTTTAATTCCTCTTTTATTATGGATTACTAGTTTACCCAAAATCGAAAGATTAGAAGAAGCTGATCAAGGTCCTTATAGTATAATTTTGGCTCCAACGCGGTATGTTATATATTTAAAAAATATTTTTCAAATACGTGCATATATTCATATATACAGGATATACGCACATAGAAACATAGATATTATTAAAGGTATTATTAAATTTCTCTTATTTTTATTAGTGAACTAGCACAGCAAATTGAAGAAGAAACTAATAAGTTTGGGCAACCATTAGGTATTAGGACGGTTGTTGTAGTAGGTGGTTTATCTAGAGAGGAGCAAGGATTTAGATTACGTATGGGATGTGAGGTAAGAAGAGATAAATTATTGAGAAAATTATAATTTCGATCTAAACTATCTTTAACATAATTTTTTATTCTAGATTGTTATTGCTACCCCTGGAAGATTGATAGATGTGTTAGAAAATCGATATTTAGTTTTAAATCAGTGTACATATATCGTATTGGATGAAGCTGACAGAATGATAGATATGGGCTTTGAACCAGGTTATATATTAAACTATTGCTTTACTAAAGATTGATATACAAAATAATTTTTACGTTTATTTATATAGATGTACAGAAAATTTTGGAATATATGCCAGTAACGAATTTGAAACCGGACAACGAAGATGCTGAAAACGAAGAAAAACTTTTGGCTAATTACAATACAAAGAAAAAATACAGACAGGTGATACATACTAATATATACACACACAAGTATTAAGGTGAAATAATATTAATCTAATTGTCGTTTTTTAAAGTTTTTAATCTTTTGTTTTAATATCTTTTAGACTGTGATGTTTACAGCTACTATGCCTCCTGCAGTGGAACGTTTGGCAAGAACTTATCTAAGACGACCTGCTGTAGTCTATATCGGTAGTGTCGGTAAACCTACAGAACGAACTGAACAAATAGTTCACATAATGGGTGAAGCTGATAAACGTAAAAAACTTATGGAAATACTTAGCAGAGGTGTTGAACCACCCGTTATTATATTCGTTAATCAGAAGAAGGGTGCAGATGTACTTGCAAGAGGATTGGAAAAACTTGGGGTAAAATATAATGATATACGATATATATTATGTGTACATGTGTGTGTGTATGGGTGTGTATATGATTACGATGAAAACATTTTATTTTTAGTACAACGCGTGTACTCTTCATGGTGGTAAAGGCCAGGAGCAAAGAGAATATGCTCTTGCGTCTCTTAAGAGTGGAAGTAAAGATATCTTAGTCGCTACTGATGTAGCTGGACGTGGTATTGACATTAAGGATGTATCTATGGTTATTAATTACGACATGGCTAAAACTATTGAAGGTATGATTTGTAAAATATAAATGGCAAATTTATTGGGAATGTTTATATTTACTAATGCAATTTGTATTTGTTTGTAGATTACACACATCGTATTGGTAGAACAGGGCGTGCTGGTAAAGCTGGTCTTGCTATTTCTTTCTGTACAAAAGATGACAGTCATTTATTCTATGATTTGAAACAAACAATTCTTGCAAGTCCAATATCTACTTGTCCACCAGAATTACTTAATCATCCGGATGCGCAACATAAGCCAGGCACGGTGGTTACTAAAAAACGTCGAGAAGAAAAAATATTTGCATAAATTTGAATTAACGTAAACATCAACGTAACACACGTTATTCTTTCTTTTATAATTTATACAATTAAAAAACGATAAGTGATCAATTTTTTTATCATTAAGTATATAAATTAAAGTATGTAGGCCGGTTTATATCTCTTATAATTAGGTATAAGAGATAAGTAATATTTTCCTATGTATAATGTATAATGGATATAATTAAAAATATTTAATTCGCGTGATAATATAACAAGTTATTGAAATTTATCATTTTCGAACGGCAATAAATCTTGCTTTTAGGAAAACTAAATTTTTTCATATATATATGCACATAAGAGTATTTACATCGTACAAGATGGTGTCGCTATTTAAATGTCCATGCATAAATTGATAGTGATTGAGAGTGGTTGAATAATATTGATATCATGGCATCGTGACGAAGGTATAACAGGCCAACTAGAATAACGAGGCGTCTATGAACATACGAATAATGTGACGTTTGCAAAAAGAGACGAAGTAAGTTACGTCTCTGGCCGATCTCACGATCGCCAACGGCAACGGACAATCAAATTTCTCAATTGTTTTCTATCGCAAAGATCGCGAAATAGTTCTTCGGAATGAACTTCCTCTGGAATATTATATATCGGTCTCGATTTCTCCCCGCCTAACTTGCAATCTTTTTCCTTGATTCATAAGAAAATTTTATAGAGAAGAAAGGAGTAGCAAATGATAGTTCTTGGACGAGGTTTTTCATGAATCAAACATAGATTTATAAGTTCGACAAAGATCGCTCTTGAAAAGAAAACAAAGTTTCGAGAAAAAAATCGCTTCAGCCGTGGATCGCATAAACGAGGGAGGCCAAACGGCGGTGTCCAAACCCCGAAAAGCTCGTCGCAAAAAAGCTAAAAGTGTGACCAGAGATTCCAAGGTTTATCTAAAACTTATTATCTTAATAGTCTTTTTTCTTTCATAACTCGCCCAAATATAATAATCAACAACAACAACAACAACAACAACAACAACAACAACAATAATAATAGACAAAAATCATGGCGAATCCCTGTGGTGAATTCCGGAAGGATATGCAGAAATGTGTCGCGCCAACAGGACCACAGGGAACAACCTTGCTACCGGCCTGTTCCGTGGCGCCGATTCAAAGCCAAAGCGCACCTGCAACGCCAATGCGACCACGATCACTTTATACAGCGCACAGTTATCATGCGCAGACCGAGGATGCTAATTTTCAAGTACGTAATTCACATTCTCATGTCTGCTCTTTTTTAATCATTCGAGAACAAACTCTTTCAGCGGTACAATGAATTTTCCAAGTACTTCGAAACACCACCAGCGGACCAATGGAGCGGTATAACGGGTGCAACTACTTATTCGAGTTCAGCGGCGATTTGGAGACAGCCAAGAACTCCTAAAACAATGGCCACTCCGTATTACACGACGGAGGAGGCCTGCCTTTATACAGAAAATTGGAGAGAACACGAGACCGATGCAACTGCAGGAGGTGCTGTTGCCACGCCACATGGTACCATTTCCCTGAGACTTCGCAATAGGATCCGAGTTGACATGACGGTCGATCGTGCTGTAAGAGTGATCAATTTTAAGGTGTGCCCATCGTTTTATCTCGTTATTTTGGATCTTCATTTCGCTTCGCTTCGATGGCATTCGACGAACAACAATTCTCATTCTATGATCATTCTGCGCGTATATATCGTTATTATACTTATATTAACGCGATACAATAACGTTATCGCAGTAATAACGAAAAAAAGAGCACTCACAAAACAGTTACACATATGTGTTATATACATCTTTCGTCAGTGCAGAATAATATCGTGCTTTCGTTAAGCTGTTCTGGAGCAGCCGCTGCATTACTACATCCAAATGGAAGAATATATCAATATGGATCGCGTGTTGAAATTTTGGCCCACGATACGCATGGGAATAATAAGTTAGTCATTTCTGAAAAATTATAGAAAAATAAGGACACTATAATCAATTTTAATTTCGATCGATCTTGATAGATACGCGAAGATGTGGTACAAGGGTGTAAGTTTTACCTGTGAACAATGTGCTCTTGTATATTTAGTGGATGCAGCGGGAACTAGAACAACCACTGACTCGTTTTCGGACATGAGTCAAGTAATAGATTATCGATTTTGTAAACAAGTAACGATTGCAATTGCATCAGTTGTACATCATTTTGACGCTATTTCAGGACTTTTCATTAAGTGTTTTTTACTCCGGCTCGCGACATGGATCGTCGTGTTTGCAAGAAGCAGCCACAGCTTTGGGAGCTGCTCAATATTGGATGACGGATGAAGGTGTTGAAAACTGGATCATAAATAATGTCAGAATTTCTCAGACTCCAGATGGTCTTGTCAGGTGTTTTTATATTTATATTATTAAGTTATTATTAGTAAGTTTATTAATAAGTATATATGTGTATAAGTCCTTATTATATAAAAACACTAATTAAAAAACACTAAATAAGATAAAGGAAATTAATAATAATTAAGAATATGAATATTACCTGCAACAAATTCATTATAATTTTCAACAGAATTGCACGTAATAGCAACAAGTATCAGCTACGAACGTCACCTAGCAATGGAACAGCATCCCTGACAACTCCGTTTCTACATTGCACAGCATCGTTGGGTCAAACGTCTCATCTATTTGTACGTCGAGGAGAACGGCGCATGCATTACGATGGAACAAGTTTTATTGTGCGCAATGCAGGACACAGTGCTGGATTTGATGACAATGACCAGTTAAAAGTCTATTGAAAAGTTCAAATATCTATTAGATATTGCCATAAGATTATATTTTTTAATTACAAACGTGTGTGTGTGTGTGTGAGTGTGTGTGTGTACATGGGCGGGCGCGCGCGCATGTGTGGCATAGTCAACAATTAAATATATTTATCGCTAAAAGCCGCTTGATGAGTAACATCAAAGGAGATTTTATAATAAAAAAGCAATATACTATTTTATATACACAAACTACATATATATATATATATATACACATATATAAATATGTATGTATATTTGTCTATATAATTATAATTATGCTATAAAAAAGATCAGACAAAAGCACTGCAGGTTATTGTGTAACCAACTTTTTTAAGTTTAGAAATTTAATTGAATTGCATTTCCAACGCACGTTTAGGAATTTAATTTAATCGCTTTAATGTCCATAGGCCATAACATGTGACATTATCTCTAAAAATATGAAATCTTGTCATATTCAAGCAGAAGCTAAAATTGTTAAATTTGCAATAATTAACATTTTCCATAAGTCATGTTCTTTACTGATATTTTGTGTGCTTAATAATAAATGTGTAAAAAGCTACATATTGTGCATCTTGTTTTGTAATCTATATAAATGATATGTATAATACTTACAGATTATTTTACTATTTTTACTCTGCAAATTCATTCATTGAACTTTCAGTATTGTTATCAGTAATATTTAATGGTGATACATTGCTTCCAAGATCACTTGAAGAAGAGAGATAGGCATCGTCTAGATCTCTTTGACTAAAATATATATATATATATATATATTTAATAAAATAAATATAACTATACAATATATATCATTTATAACAATAGAGCCAAAAATAATCACATGAACTTACGATTGTTTTATTTTCTTGTCACTTTCTATTTCTTTAATATCTTTTTTTGAAGCACTTGTACTCATTTTTTTATTGTATCCCTTACCTCTACTAAACTTATGAATATCATTTATAATCTCAGTCGCAAAATTAGAATTAAATAAATTTAAACTGCAATTATCAGTATTGCTGCTAATTGCTTCACATTTCTTTTGGTGATACATTTTACTTAATTTATTTATCTTTTCAAACATTTGATCTTTCTCACCCATATTTTTAATAGACGATAAAACTGAATAAGGATTGTTGTTATAATAATATCTTTTTCTGAAGCATTTTTCAAAGCTAATCTATAAATAAAAAATAATTAAGAATAAGCAAAGTATTTTAGTTCAAAAAATCTGATTTTTTTTTAATATACGTATACACACGTATACACATGCATACCTCTTGATCAAAAAGACAATGTTTAAAAGCATTATTGATGATAAGTTTGCTTAATACATAATTGGCATCATGATGTTCTCCTTCCTTTATTTGATTATGTAATTCCATAATCATTTGCCACTCTGTTAATGTAATTCTAATTTTAAATTGAAAACATGGCATTTTGAAATATATTCCATATAAAAGATATAAGCCACAAATACGTTCTTTGAATGTACCAGAAAACAAATACTGTTTCGTTAGATGTAATATTTCTTCGCAAAACTCCATTAATTCTGCAACATGTTCTTTGTCTCTATATGGATAGAAATAATTTCAAATAATAATAATAACTGCAGCAGCGGTAGCAGCAATAACAACAATAAGAAGAACAACAACAACTACTACTACATCTACAATGACAACAACAACAACAACTACTACTACTACAACTACAATGACAACAACAACACAACACACAACAACAATAATAATAATAATAATATACTTTTATAAATAATGAAATCAACTATGTTAGCAAGATATGAATTAATTGAAAAAAAAAAGTAATTTCACTTACTTAAAGATTAAACTAAATTTTAAATCTTTCCAAATTTCGCAAAAACTTTTAAACCTTATATCGTCAACTTTTTCGAAACGATCGATTAATATTGCGCAATCTTCCCTAAAGCCTGCAGTTATATTAAAAGATGTGCTCATCTTTTTATTCAAATAATTTAATTTCAAAAATCTTTTATAACAGGAATTATACAAATAGTAATATAAAATATTGTAATAACACGTGCGAAAAGATTTCAACAGGAACAATATATTGTCAAAAGATAGGTTAAATTGCTTTATATTTGTGTACCTAAAAAACACCACCTATGATATATTTGATAGAACGAGCAAAATTCTAGCGCGAAATTTAAATTATTTTTTGAAACTTAATTATTTTTGATATATTTTATTTATAATCCTTGGCAATATTCTTATTATTCTCTTAATCACGATAATATAGCAATATAAAATTTAGAATACATATACATATACATATATATTATTGTGATTTGAATTATTGCAAATTCGATTTTCTATTAGTTCTATTTATAGAGATCTTGCTCCGATCAAGTTAATGACATAAGGAGAACGTATAGCGAGTCTGATATACTAAGAACTATTAAACATATGATTATGTTTGATTCTTATTTGCGTACATAAAATACAACTGTTTATTATTGTATTAATCTATTTACATATATATCTTAATACCATGGCATTAATTTTTCGTGCGTGTATTGACAAACATTCGTTAAGTGGTTTATTTAATCGATTATGTAAGGTTAGTCTTTCAAAAAGATGCATTTTTTAAAATAGAATAGTATAGAATTATTTTCAGAGATATGAGAATAATATGGTACATATATGTGTAATAGAAATAATTGAATTTTTCTCGATTATGATTGTTTATTTATAAATAAGCTGACTTTGATCCCTATAACTAATAAATTTGATCACAGGTGTCAAAAACAACTAATGTACTACAGATAGCACATATTAGTGGAAAAATTAATCGAATTCAACGACCTAGACCGCCACCTTTTCCTTATCAAGAGAAAGAATATACTGCCTTAAATTTCTTTGAGTACACCATAGAAAGATATGATGAGAACAGTAAAATTATAGTTGTTGAAGGACCTATAGCTGCTGGGAAAGATAAATTTGCCAGAGAATTGGCAAAAGAACTTGAAATGGGATATATGCCATCTCCATCATTTGATTTATTATATAAAAATGCTTATGGTTTTGATATGAGATCGTTAAATTCACAATTGCCTGAGAGATTACAAGCATATGATATACAAACATTTTTAACTAATCCAAAACACAATTGCGTGCCAGCTTTACAAGTTACAAATTATCTATTAAAATTAAATGCTTATCTAGAATCATTGTTACATGTACTATCAACTGGAGAAGGAGTAGTGCTTAATCGTTCTTTATATTCAGATTTTGTATTTATGAATGCTATGTATCAAGCAGGATATTTAAATCGTCAATGTCGTCGTTACTATGAAGCAGTTATAGAAGCAACAATATGTTACTGTAGGAAACCTCATTTGGTTATTTATTTGGATGTTCCAGTCAATGTAGTTAAGGTAAATTTATTATAATTTTATATATTTAATATGATTTTTTATATTTTATATATTTAGTATGAATTTTATATATTTATTATGAAATATAAATATATATTATGTCGATCTAAATTTATCTTAATATTGTACAGGAAAGAATACAGAAGAGATGTATACCTTATGAAGTAAATTCAAAAGTTTTAACGACAAAATATCTTACTGATATAGAAACTGCATATAAAGAAGAATATTTACCACAAATTTCTAATCATGCATATTTATTAATGTATGATTGGGCAAATGGTGGGAATATTGAAGATGTGGTCGACGATATAGAAAGGATAGATATGGAATATAATGATCAAAATCCAAAGAAGTTATGCGATTGGCTATTCTTAAATTTGTCTGAATTGGATGAGGCAAGACAGATGTATTCCCGTCGAAATAGATCTCTGATCATTGCACAATCTCACGTACCACTTTTTGAAGTTTCTGAAATGTATCATTTTGGTGATGATGTAAAAAAGATTGCCGAGTTACAAGAACTGGTAAATATATAATTTGTTACAATATAATATGTATATAATAAGTAATTTTGTAGATGTTATATTATAATCAAATCGTTTAAAGAATAATAATGTTACAAATTTATATTTGTAAATTTCAACATTGTTAATGTAACAAATTATTAATCTTATAGTAACATCTAAAATAATATCTATAATTACATAACATCTTATTCTTTTTCATAAAAGTAATATTATAATTTTATAACGATTAAAATTGTATTTGTATAGATTCCTGGTGGAGAATTCTCAGAAGGATATAATCCTGATATGGGTGATAAAGTATTGTGGAAGCTCAGACATGAACGTAATCCTACTATACCTTCTGTGATATCCTATAAGGAACTTGTAGCAGCTGAATGAATGTGGATATAAGTAAAAATAATTATTTTAAATTAGATATTTATCTAAGTAAACTGAACTAAAATACTTGTATAAATTGTAGTAAGGAAAACCTGAATTGAAAAGGTAATAATGTATTAAATGAAAAATTGAATATGAAAATAAATGCCTAAGAAATTATACTTTTCTTTATGTCTTTATAATGCTTAATTGTTATTATTATGCTTTATTTCAACCAAAGAGAGAGACAGAGACAGAGACAGAGAGAGAGAGAGAGAGAGAGAGAGAGAGAGAGAGAGAGAGAGAGAGAGTTATAATTTTAAATATATACACACACGCGCGCGCACATACACACACATAAATATACTTATGTATTTATATATAATGTATTGCAGAATTGTATGATATTGCTAATATAGTTTATTCTTATATTATACATATATATGTATATATATGTATATACATATAAAATTTATGCTTTCTTTCTTTCTTTCTCTCTCTCTTTTTATCTTTTTCTGTACATGTGCATTACTCAAAATTCTATCTGTTATTTTTGGTACAAATAAAGTGTATATATCAAATGTGACTAAAATAAATATAAAATACTTCTTCATACATGGATTATGAATAGTAAAAGCACTGAACATATACATTACTTAATATAGCAAATGTTAATTCTTAAATCATGATGAATAATATTATTGTTTTTGTTGTTTATTGATAGAGCGATATTTTCCGATTTTATATTTTCGATAGTATTACCAAGTTGCTTTTAATGCTACATTTTAATTATTTAATAAAGTGCAATTATTCTTTATACTAGATATTGGCTTATTGCAACATAGGTATCATATACATTAATATTTGAAATGTTATAAAAATCTAAAATTTTTAGCCAAAGATATATATATATATATATATATATATATATATATATATATATATATATAAACAGAAAATTTTACCATAATTATGCAGTAATATTTTTGTCTGTTTTTGATGCTATCAATAACAGGCAAAAACGTTATTTTATCTGCAATAAATCTCATATGAAAAATATTAACACATTTACATTATTCTATGCAGATTTATACATGTTATACACATCCAAACATTTATAATTATTATAACATATAGTATAGTATATTCATTATATTTTTTAATGAAAAACATTAATTAAAATCAGAATATCTAAACAGGTACATATCAAGTAGATTTTGTTCAAGCAATGATCATATTACAATATTTATTTGTTATTCTCTATGTCATTCCGATCAGTTAATATGAAAGTTTATATTAAAATTTTACATGTAAATTATTCAGTATCGGAATGTAATTGTAAATTTGAACTCAAATAAATACAATGAGGATACATTTTTTTACAGAGTTCTTAAAAAGCAAAATAACTCCTGATAGTAAATACATTGGACCGTTTTGTATTAAAAGAATGATAAAAACTAGTAAAATATATTTTAGTTATTTAATTTCATTTAATACAACCGGCAGTGGTCCTTTTTTCCTGTTTTTCTAATGTAAACTTTTCTAGATTTAAAGTTCATAATTAAAAATTATTCTTCTTTTTAAAGGTGAAAAATGGGTAATTCAATAGCTACATACAAGGAAATATAATCAGCAAATATCATCAAAAGGATTTTTTATGGAGCTAAGCTACAACAAGAATTTGTTTTCCTTGCTGTTTTATAAAATGCTTTTGATTGAGCACTGAGTCCTTCTGATTTTGAAACAAGATCATCTAGCTTTTCACCTCTTTGGAGCACAGCCTCGAGTGTATTATGCTAAAAAATAAAGATAAATGTAACAAAGGAAAAAAATATGTACACATAATTTTGTACAGAAATCAAAATAACTCAATGACATTCTTGATGTACAAAAACAGCATTTTATCTTATGCCTTGTCTTTTATAATACAATTTTAACATTCAATGTGCTTATATGCTTACCAAGATAATTTTGGTTTCATCTAAATCATTTTGCATCTTTGTAAGAGAATCTGCTTCATTAGGATTCTGATATTTTGCCAAATAAACATTTATTTGAGCAAAATCAGTTGTAATCTCCTTCAATGTTGGCCATGTTGAAGGTGGATATTTTGCTACAAACTCATCTAAGACTTTTGTAATCAAGGTATGAGAAACTCTTCTAGGATACTCATGGTCCGAGATAAGAACTCCTGCTAAGTTATCCGCACGAACATAAACATGGCACATATATTCTGTTGAAAAATCATTTCCATTGAGAACTCAACAAATCTATTAGAAAATTATTAAATCTATATATATTATGTATAATATTAATAAAGCATAAGTCAATTTTTGTATTAAAATTTTTATTTATTACCTCCTTCTTTCACACTCTGCCTTGCACTTATTTGAGTTCTTTCAACAATAGTCTTGCTGACAAAACCCATAAATTCCTTTATACTACCTCTTTGGAAGAATGAAAATGATTCAACATCATAAGCAGCCTTTAAAGCGGTTGCTGAAGTTGGATTTTTGTATAAAATTGTTAATGCATATAACTTGACCATTTTAAACTGAAATATATATCCTGATGTTTTATAACTCATACCTTTATTTAATTATTTCTTCATTTATTTACTCATTCAGAAAATAGATATCTCTCAATATAGTAAAATTTATATTTATAAAATGAATAAATATAGAATTACCTTTTTCTTATCAAAATTTGATTATATTTATGTTAAAAATTAGCCAGTTCAACAATGCTATAACATAATTATTTACTAAAATTGCCACATTTTAAAGATATATTCTATTTAGGGTACTAACCTGTTATTAACATGAATAGAGATTTATTTGCTGTTAATCAATAAATATACAAAAGTTTAGAAAAATAATACCATATATATCTTACACACTAAAAAAAATTACATTGCTAACTTTCTTATTATGTATTTTTGCTTTCGTCATAAAAAGAGAAAATAGTATATAATTATGTCAGAAACATACCTCAAATAAAAGAACTTTTCTATATATATATATATATATATATGTATATGTGTGTACATACATATATATTAGGTACAACTGTCAAAAGTTTCACAACGTCAATCATGCAATATTTGTACCAAATACTAGTCGTAGTACTAACAATGCCTTTCGTCCTAAATGTTTATTGATGAACCATTATTATTATCAACTACGTGTTCATCTATTCTAGTCTGATGAAAAACGGAGGCAGCCATTTTATATCTTCAACAGTGGTTCTCAATATGAACGTCTTTTTCTTTTTTTTTTTTTTTTCTTTCAAAGATTTTCAAATTTTCTGTAAATCATATCAATCGGATCTCAATATAAATAAATTATAGATTTATATTATATTTTTTTGATTATATTCGATAAAGAACGGCACATATTGGTGTATTTTGTTTATTATGTAATAAAATTCTAAGAAGAATAGAATAGAACACTATAGATCGAACCTAAGACCTCCATATATAAAATATTCTTAGAAGTATCTTTTAATATATGTTACATACTTTATGGCTTAAATTAATTTTTATAAATCTCATAATATCAAAAAATGTTATGGTATAAATGATAAGAAATAATTTAACAGTGCTTTTTAAAAATTCGCGCCGCAACCGTTACTGTCCGATGATTGGCTCCCACGACAATAATAATGTCCATCGCTTTCTATCATTAACGACCATCGATCGTTTACTTATGTGAAAATTTCATTTGTTTTTTTGACAATAATGCAAGAAAATATTTCGTGCCAGTTTTTATATTGACGTTTCAATAAGAAGAAATCATTGTATTGTAAATTACCTGAAAAAAAAAACATGACTACGGCGCTTTATCTAGAGCATTATTTAGACAGTGAGTATTAAAGTTAGAGAATATTAAAATTAATAGTTACCGAAAGTATAAATTTCATATTAAATATTTCATATTAAATGTCTGAGTTTTATTGTATAATCTCTATTGTTTGCTGTTATATTTTATCAAAGTAATATCAACATGATAAATTTATTTATATTCATGTGGCTAGTGTTTAAGAAAAACTTTGATTTATTTCATATCATGTGTGTTCTATTATGTTGTGTGTGTGTGTGTGTGTGTGTGTTTGCATATATATATATATTACTTTAATACAGAAATACAAAGAAATCCAATTTTTAATAATAATATTTCTTTTACAGGTTTAGAACATTTACCAATTGAATTACAAAGAAATTTTACATTAATGCGAGATTTGGATGCAAGAGCTCAAGGACTTATGAAGGAGATAGATAAACTGGCAGATGATTATTTAAAGAATATAAAGAAGGAATCAACTGAAAAAAAGAAAGAACAGTTATCTCATATTCAGAGTTTATTTAATAAAGCTAAAGAATATGGTGACGATAAGGTTCAGTTAGCAATTCAAACGTATGAACTTGTAGATAAGCATATTCGAAGATTAGATTCTGATCTTGCAAGGTTTGAAGCAGAGATACAGGATAAAGCTTTAAATAATAGCAGAGCCCAAGAAGAGAGTACTTCTACTAAAAAAGGAAGGAAAAAATTAAAGGAGAAAGAAAAACGAAAGAAGGGCACAGCAGGAGCTAGTAGCGAAGATGAATCTAAAAGTGCTAGGAAAAAACAAAAGAAAGGTACATTTAACTCGTTTGTATATGTGTGTATACAGTATAATATTTAATTTTTATATTTATATATTATTGTATAACAGGTGGTTCAGTTGCTTCAGCTTCTTCAGCTGGAGCTGTTGGAAGTGGTGCTCAGGTAGATTCCACCACGCTGGGTCATCCTGCGGATGTTTTGGATATGCCAGTAGATCCCAATGAACCAACTTATTGTTTGTGTCATCAAGTATCATACGGAGAAATGATAGGTTGTGATAATCCAGATGTAAGTTAATCTATAATAGTATTAATAACAAAAGACTCTCTAATTCTCTTTTATCAAAATTATGTAATAAATTAAGTTTTATTTATTTCTAGTGTCCTATCGAATGGTTCCATTTTGCCTGTGTTGGTTTGACCACTAAGCCAAAAGGGAAGTGGTATTGTCCTAAATGTACACAAGATAGGAAAAAAAAATGAATGCCAAAGGACAAACAGTTGCATTAAGCAATTTTAAAAAAAGAAAGAACTTCTTCATATGCCAGTTCTAAAATTAGTGAATAACACCATGATTGAACATAAATTAAAATTTATTTGTAAAAAAAAATATACAAAGCCCTGTATTTTTATTGCATTCAAAATTGATGAGTGATCCTGCGATAGAAAACTATTTTTTTGTTTTCAGATAAACGCAGGGTTTAAATGATTTGAGAAAATCCCAAACAACTCATTAATTTTTATTGTAATGAAAGCATGGAGCTTGGATGCAGCATATCGCAGAAGATGAAAATTTGAGATTCGGCCATAATTTTAATTTTTGTTTTATAATTTATAATTTTTTAAAGTAATTATTTATTCATAATTTAGAATATGATAAAAGTATATCTCTTATACATAAGACCTTTGTCTTTGGCCGCTTTTTGAACATCTGTGATTTGCTTATAACGAAAATGTTTTCCTATGATATGGTATTGAAAGCTATATTCTCGGTAAATACAGTTTTTATATTTTGTAAATGTACATGAAATTAATCTGAATAAGTTTCATGCTGTTGAAGTAAACTAAAAATTAGATCTATGTAATTAAACAAAAAGAAAAGAATATATATATACATGTATATTTGATTTGCAGAAACAAGGATTGTGAGTCATTAATCCTCTATTATAATACGAGGGTTTTATGAAATATATTTACAATCTTACGTTATGGCTTTTTCTTCTTCAATGATCGATATAAAACAAGTACAAAAAGAAGCATCGATTGGTACATGATTCATGCGTGGGTGGTTCTCGATATCTACGAGAATGTATTTTGTTTTAAAAGATATTATTTTCTTCCAATAGAGGACCATATAATTCTGATTCGATCAGGGAGAGAGGGAGCGTCTGGGCTTTTGTAAAATATTTAAAATGATGTAACATTCATTGAAAAGACAAAAATATATCAGGTAAGTTGATATATACATGCAAATAATGACACAATAATTGCTTTTACTATTTTATAAATGCATATAACACAGAATAAAGTAAGTTTTCCTCAAATAAATGAATAAAATAAATTATGCGTAATCAAGAAAAATACATTTGACTTACATAAATCAAAATTTTCGATTACTAGTCCTTTATTACAAAATATTTACAGCATCTATGTACAGATATGATCGCTATAACAGTAGCTGAATCATATTAAAGAATATTAATGATGTATATCTCAAACTTTAATTAAATATTAAATTACATATCTTATAACATATTAGTAATATCACAAACTGAGTTGACTTTTTTTATATAATATGTGTAATATAATATTTATGAAGCAAAGCTCGGAAAGATTGCTTTAAGAGACTAAAATACTGAATAGGACAATAGGAATATTGATTATGTTAAGGAATTCCTGTTTGTCTAGTGCAACATTGACTTGGAGGTACAGTCCAATTATATCTATAACTCATACGATTTCTAATTTCTTTAGGACAAAGTGCTCCAGAAGCTTGATAATACTCATACATATTTCTCATATTTTGTATAGTTTGCTTATGCGTAATTATATATTGATTAGAGCAGCCACGTGATCTATACTCTGTATCAAAGCGTACATCATGCTTCCTTTCTATATTTGCTAATGGTGCAAGCCATAATCCAACAGACACATCTTCTGAATTGTGCAGTCTGAAAAAAGTATAATAATATATCTTTCCTAAGGACAAAAAGATTAAAAAAAAAATACTTACTTAAGAATTTCCATATTACTAATAATGAACTGGATAAGATTATATGACAAAATATATCCACCACCCAATGCATATGGCAAGTAGTAATCACATAAAATCCAATCCATTTCTTTCCATGGTCCGCTTCTTTTCACTTGTGCTTTTCCATTGAAAAAACCCCAATACAATTCTCTCTTCGTACCTTTATTTTGCCATTTGTCTAATTCCTTTAATATTTTATGTACAAGTACGAATGTGTCGTCGTCGCACTTAAGTAAATAATCAAAATTATAATACTCATAAATCTCTTTAAAAGAATACAGAAGTTTCTTTGTCAATGTCCTATAAGAATCTTGCAGCTTCGGTAACAAAAGTAAATCATTAAATTTTTGTTTCTCAGACAGTAACGTATCCCTTTGTTCGGGTAGAACATCCAACGTTCCCACTGCAAAAAGATGCTTCACTGATGCATGTTTTTCGGAAAGCCATGTTTTTCTAACAGTATCCCTTTGCTCCAAATTTTCTGGACTCGTTAGAATTAATATCATTAGTCTGAATTTGGATTTATCTTGAATCATTTGATCGCTAGACGAACACTTTGCGGATGATAAATAATGTACGCATAAGAAAAGAAAAGAAAGTGTAACAAGTAACGTCGGAATATTGATTCTAAAATGATACTTTTTTGTTAACATCGTTACGAACGCATTTCTTGCATTACGACAGAAAGGCAACATTTATCTATTATTTAAATAAATACACGAGATCGAAAACATGCTTCTTCTCGTGCGAATATTATGAAATTATTATACCCATTTTTTATTTAGAGACGTCAAATTTTGCATTTTACTTCGTTCTTTTGACAATGGGATTCAAAACTTCAGATCGGCTTTTCAGATGGCACTATATGTGTCACAAATGTGGCGACATCTGAACGGATTGAATAGATGATATGAAAAATAGCAAAAAACATGTCTGATATATCTACGCAGCCTGATATACAAGCGACAAAAATGAATAAAGAAAATGTAGTTGTTTGTTACTTTTGATAGTTTAACAATTTTTGCGTTGTGAATATATTAAATATAGAATTATAGTGAATAAATAATAAAATGCACAATTGTAAGACCGGTAACTGTATACAGTAATTGGATTTAAATTGTGAATTAAAAAAATTATAAAACTTACATTGACGTTAATTGTTCGATTTGAAAATATGTTGTTCGCTCTCCCCTCCTCGTCAAAGATAAGTCAGTTTAGATTTCTTTTCCCTAGAAGCATTAATTTTAATTTTGTAGATACATCGCACACCTTCTTCTAAATTCGTACATTTCCAAAGAATACGTAATTATTCATTTACGTCAAATTAGTTTATATATCTAGATTACCTCTATATAGATGTATTTATCTAAAAACTTAGAATTGTTAAAGAAGACGATATTAAGAATAGACAATTTTTCCATAATAAATCAAATTTATTGTCATGGTAATGTATGCCTATTATTAATGGATCTTCATTAATATCTATTTATAATCCAACTGATTCTTATTAATTATATTTTTTTATCGACATCAATAGCATTTGTAAAAATTTATGAAATAGGATTGATAAGATAACGTATACGCATAAATTCATACTTTGGAAGTAGTGACATGTGATTATATAGAGAGCGACGCGTAACGTGGACATTTTTCTTTACATATGTTCTGACATTTCAAAAAATTTTCGCTTCATCTTTTCGAAAGATTTACAAATAATAGACTTAAGAATTTATTTTTCTATGTCTTATCGCCGTGGTGAGATTATATTTATACAATTGATTCAAAGAAGTACGCTTAACTTTTCGATCAAACGTTTAAAATAGTCCAATTTGACTTAAGCTTTTCTCGTGACGTGAGATTGCTTACATATATCGCTATAGAGGACACGGTAAGATTTTATTTCCGATATTATAATATTGGAATACACATATTGATAATACGAAGTTCACATTTTTTTTATTTTATCTCTATCAATATCGTAATATAATTGTGTCGTTTCTCTATTTTCTGCTCGTCTCGTCATTTCTGATATTCGCGCGCGTCCCTCTACGCCCTATATACACATACATATGTATCTACTTTTGTTTTGATTTTTTTTTCTTCTCTTTACATATCACCCACGCATGTTTCAGATTATTGGAAGGAACTATTAGGATGTCGAAAAAAATCATATGTTTATTTGATATAGATGGCACATTAACTGAACCAAGACAAGTATGATATTAATGATGTTGTATGCATATTGTTCTTATCATCATGTTTCGATATTTGATTTTTCTTTCTTTATTTATTTATTTTCCATTATAAATAATACATGTTTATGATTATTTCTAGCCAATCAAGAGCAATGTTGAGAAATTTCTTTTGACTATTTTGAAAAAAGATTTTGATATTGCCGTAGTTAGTGGATCAGATTTGAATAAAATCAAAGAACAACTTGGTAATGAAAATATATTTGAGAAATATAAATACATTTTTGCAGAAAATGGTCTTGTTTCTTTCAGGGATGGCAATTTATTACCATCACAGGTATTTGATAAATCATTTATTTATCAATTATATTATATATATATATATATATATATATATATATATATATATATATATATATATTAATGCTTCAACATCTTTATAGACAATTCAAAGTATAATTGGAGAAGATGTACTACAAGATGTAATAAATTTCTCATTAAAATATATATCAGAACTCAAACTACCATTTAAACGTGGAACTTTCATAGAGTTTAGAACTGGCATGCTCAACATTTCACCAGTTGGACGTAATTGTACAAAGGAAGAACGTGAACAATTTTATGAATATGACATAGAAAATCAAGTGCGTCAAAAATTTATACAAGCACTTAAGAAAGAGTTTCCTAATTTAGCCTTGACATATAGCATAGGTAAGTAATTTTTTGTTTTCATATGTGCGTGCATGTACACATTATATATTTTTCTTCCGTATAAATTATTTATTATAATGCGTTGCTCTTTAATTTAATAGGTGGACAAATATCTTTTGACGTGTTTCCAATTGGTTGGGATAAAACGTATTGTTTAAGGCATATACAAGGCTATGAAGAAATACACTTTTTTGGTGATAAAACAGCTGTTGGTGGCAATGATCATGAGATTTATGAAAGTGATTTAACTGTTGGACATCGTGTAACTGGTCCTGAAGATACGATTAATCAACTAAATATCCTTATAACTCTTGTTAAAGAGAATAAAGAAAAGGAACAAATAGCAATACCAATGCAATGTGTATAAGTTACACTGTACATACGTTGATAAAAATTTTTGTTGTAAATGCTAAGATATTGTTAAATATTATGCCAAATTTTCAATATAAAGAAAATATTAATTTTGAATGGTAGATTGTTTTTCAACATATGTCATAAACTGTTTCTATTTTATTTCAAAAATGAATTATAATAAATAAAGAACTCGTTAATTGTTGCTATACTTTTCAAATATTAAATAAAATATATCTCCTATTGTGTATATACATTATATTGTATTAAAATATAAATATATACGATTCACGTGCTTGTATGAAATTTTAATAATTTATGTTAATAAATTTTAATAATTATGTATACAAGTTAATGAAGTAAGAATTATTTTAATAATGAAAAAAATAAAATTCTTAATTTGTAACTAATTATTAGCGTGCGTGTGTTTTATATATATAATAATATAAATTATTATTCATAAAAAATCAAGTGGTTTCACAATAATTGTAGAAAACGTATGAAAGAAAAATATATTTGATTGTATCATTTCCACAAGGGCTTATTAATTAAGTTTATTGGTTTTAAATAATTGAGAAGTGATATGCATAATGCTGAGAATGATACACATAATTTATTAAAGATTTATAAAGATGAATTTACTAGGAGTTTTCTTTTTAATTTCCTTCTTTCAAGCAACTTTATTATAATCAAAGTACTATCAATTATTTAGGCTGCATGAACGTCATAAAGGTACAATAAATCCAAATAGTTCAGAAGATTTCACGTAGTTTACTGCTAATTATGCAGAAATATGATATAAAGAAGATAATTTATATTATTAGATTGTGTAGAAAATATTTGTAAATATTTACATGTCTCGATCCATCATTTTTTAATTTAATACGGATCGAAAAATGTATAATGAGAATATAGAGAATGATACAATAATTAAAAATTGTTGTACTTTTGTACCTCTTTACTTTAAGATCAAATTGAATACGAGAATAATTTTATATGTATGATAAGACGCGCAAAAATAAAATTATATGACTTCATTGTGAAGTACAAATATACATTAGAGTTACAATATAAACTCTATATGAGTAATTCTTATATGTACTATGCAAGTTGCTCGAGTTCAGGTAAATCTAAAATTTGTCCAACGAACTCAGCAACATCGGTATCTTTTTTCGCATGTTCTTTAATAAAACTGAGTTCCAAAAGTTGGCTGTAATTTGGACGAGCAGTATAGTCCTTCATCAAACTGAAAAGTTATTGTTTGAATACACTTTCATGTTATGTCATATAGATTTTTAGAAAATGATCCTGTTTATAAACATTATTTCTTATTTACCATTTGTTAATAAATTCCTCAAAACTAGATGAAAACTTGCCAGGAGGTAATTTTGGTGCTTCGTCTTTAACAACTTGCTTCAATTGTTCAAATGGTGTACCCCATGATTCATAAGGAAATTTTCCTGTAGCTAATTCGACAAGAGAAATTCCTAAAGACCAGACATCAGACCTGATGTCATACTGAGAAGGGTTTCCTGATGGATCTATCCTTTCTGGCTAAAAGAAAATAATGATAAAGAATATATCATAGGAGAAGATGAAAATAAAAAAAAAAAAATAATAATAATAATAGATCACGTAGAGAAACGTACAGCCATGTATGGTTTACATCCAGCGTCTATAGTTTTAGCAACAGAGTCAACAAGGTAACCAGAAATTCCAAAATCACAAATTTTAACTTCTCCTTCGCGATTAATTAGAATATTACTGGGCTTGACATCTCTATGTATAACTCTTAGTTTCGAATAGAGATAATGCAATGCACTGACTACCTGTAAATATAAGACGTAACGATGCAATGATTTTATCAATAAATTTGCATAAAATTTTTATGTTAACAATGAGTAAAGGTTACACCAATGCATCCCTTTACCCGCCCCGCTCATGCCTTTATCCAGTTTCATTAACTCAGCCAGCTCATCCTATTACAGCATCTCAGTGTACAACATCAGGTTTAAGAAAAGGAGCAATGGAAGTGGATGTGTGAATGAGAGCATTGTCTTAACAACAACTGGCTATAAACTGCATATACCATATCTAGGCCCTATTGATAAGTATCAAAAGTTTGAACACAAACATACCAAAACTGAGTTTCAATTTAACTCTCTCTTAAAAAAAATTATCAGACAAAATGAATTTTAATTTGATACATATACAGATAAAACTGTAAACGCATTTTATGTTATAGTTTTGAAATTGTAATCCTTACAGCAAATGCCACTTTTCCTAAGATATCTTCTGGAATTGCATGTCCATGCTTGTAGACTTTTGTGTAAAATTTATCAAGACTCATGTCCATCACCTCCATACATATCCAGACATCACCTTCTCTAAACAATGCTCCATAGAATTGTACAGTATATAGACACGCCGAACTACGCATAGAAATATCCAAATCCATAAGTAAACGTTTCTGTTCTTGTGTGTTGACCGTGGCAGTTATCCTCTGTGTGTGATATATATATATATGTATATATATATAAATTATCTTAAATTATTTATCACATAATAAATTGTCCTATTAATAATATTATAATAAACCTATTTGGCTTCAAAATATACATCAATGTTAATAAATAAATAATATATGTGTTATAATTTTTCTTTACCTTAACTGCCATAATGGTCCCACTTTGTTTATGTCGCATTTTATCAACAACGCCGTAAGCCCCGCGTCCAAGTATACACAATGTCTCTAAATCATCTGCCTCTACTACAAATGTTTTCTCGCCTATAGTTATCGTAGTTCTTTTATCTAAATTTCTTGGAGGTGTCCTATTATAACACACACACACACACACACACAAGTTCTATATATGAATTTATATTTTTATATAAATATAATTTTTTTATAATCACGTTATTACGTACACAGGAGCAATAGCTTCATCAGAGACTTGCAATTTCAAGTTCCGTTTTCCTTTTCGAAAAGCCATTGTGTTATTTTATGCCGAAGAAATGCCTTTATATGCCTATCGGGAAATTTAATGACTCCTATATATAAGTAAAATTCATGTTTATTTCCATTAGAACATACTAATTTATATCTGAGATATAAATTATCTGTAAAGATAAAAAGGAAATATTAAGTTTCCATCAAGTATCTCATCTATAATATAGAGATGACGTTAGGTTATTTCATACAAAATATCTTCTGAGTGCATTGATGATAATAGATAATTGTAGAAAAAACTGTGATTTTCTTATTACTTCGATCAATAGAGCATAATCCATTTTTATTTCTACCTAGAGAAAAACATTACGTTACCTAAGGAGGGTAACGATAAAATTCCAAAGCTCCGTTGCCCAAATATGAAGTTTTTCACAAACTTAAATGATAGACTGAAGGTATTCACAAAGATCAGTGCTGCCACAACAACGATTACTTACGATATTCGATTAATTATGATATTCGACTTTTGATTTTGTAGATATCTTTTAAAGTTCCTTCCCATTCTCTTGATTGGTCTAGTCAAATATATTACTAATCATAGATTCCCAAAGAATTTATAGAAATTTCGTACAAGTGCATATAAACGTTATTGACTCTTTTTTTTACCATGATATAGACAATCATTACCAACTAGCATCAGGATACATGACATACGTATTTCCTGATTACAGATTATGTACGTTTTTAAAAAATTTTCTGGGAAAAAATATTAGTGACATTTTAAAATGTTACAAAATCCAATGTCTATTCTTCTTTTATAGATTATTCTGATACATTTTCTTTTCTTTCTTTCTTTTTTTTTATTTCTTTATTTCTTTTACTTTATAATAAATATGTATTTAATATTAATTTAGTCTTTTCAATTCCAAATAACATACATTCGTCCTTTATTTTTACTGTAATAATGCATGGCGCGCGCGCGAGCAAGAGAATTATCTGTGCTACATCAGATTATATCTTTCAAAACTAAATAAACAAATTGCATTTACATCATTAACATTTTTATTTACAAAAGTGTAACAACTGAATTTTTCCTTTTTTTTTTTTTTTTAAAATGAGTGGCACAGAAGAAGAAAATGTCGCTGATTTGGTTCAAAAAATGATTATTTCGTTTTTCGGTGAACAGAGACCAGGTTAGTCGATAATATTAAAAACATTTCATTAAGTATTGGTATATTATCATCGATCTTTATATTGTATGCTATCGCAATTATTAACACACATTTATATTAGTGTATCCATACTAAACTAAAAAATTGGCAATTTTCTGATATCAAATTAAATCAATTTTAATCATCTATGTTTATTATAAAGAAGAATGTATTATAATTGTTCTTGTACGATTACAGAACTTCTTAGAAGATTTATGAGATTCTCCTTGGAGTTGTTTTCATCTATTCAAGGAGTAGAAACGTTAAGGGAAGATGAAATATTGGTTGCCAGTTCTATAAGAAGTAAATTGTCATCTCAAGATGCAGTGCGATTTGACAAGTTGCACAATGATCTGAGAATTGGGGTAATAGTATTTTTTTTTTCATATTATAAATGTGGTATTTTACTATTACTTTAACTATCTTATACATTAAGTTTGAGTTTGTAAATATATATATATATATATATATATATATAAATGTATTTATATAAATATTATTTTCATATAGCCCTTGAGAAACCGCATAAGTGTTTTAGTATTTCTACTAAACTTAAATCAAACAACTGAGCAAAGAAGAGACAAACTTTTTTCTTTTCCAGACATAAAGTCTAATTTAAATACTCCTATTGTATCTATTAGCGGTATGTAAGTTTATATATAACTTTTAAATACCTACTTATCTTTTACAAACTAACTTTTTGAATTAATGTAATCCTTAATATTTTATTATTAGGACAACCATCTCAATCCTCATGGAGTCAGGCACAGCAGGTTGTGTCGATAAATACTATGGAAACAAATTTACGTGGTCCTCTTGTAAATCAAAACAATGTATTTCGAGAAGAATATGTTTCAGAAGATGTATTGATACAAGACCTAATATATTGTTTCCAAGGTATCGAAGGAAAATTTTTAAAATTAGATTCAAATTATGGATTTCAAATTGACCCTGTAGCAAACATCAGTAGTTCACAAAAGCAAGCTGTTTTGAGATTGAGCGAGCTTGGATATTTATATAACACTTTACGCAGAAGTGCAGAAAGAATATCTGCAGCAGGTATTGGTAGAGTTGCAGAAAGTTTTGTTGCAGTATTGCAAAAAGAATTATCAGAATATTATAAGTTCATTGCTATAATGCAGGAAGAAGTAAACAGGTAATAAAGTTTTATATAAATTTTTATTCTAAGTGCACAAGATATTATAGTTCTCAATTTTTTTATAAGCTCGGTTTTATGATAGTTAATTCAATACGAATTTATTTTTAAATTTAGCTTGTTCTTTTTATGTTTCATATAAGGAGAAAATTTAGAACATTTGAAATATTTATACAAACATAAAAAATTTAATATATTATAAGCCCAGGAAAATTGTAATAATATATCATGACTTATGGAATGATTAATATTTTCTTATGTGGCTATGCATATATAGATTAAGGATTAAAACGAGTTGTATATATTTTTAAATATTTTGAATAAAAATATATTTATTTAGTTATATATTAGAGGAATTATGGAAAACTATTAGAATTTGATATAAATTAAATATTAAGATAACAAAGATAGGAAATCAGACTTCTTTACAACTTGTAGCTGCACATGTTATAATTAGTAGATTATTTGAATAGATAGTAGATTATTTAAAAATTTATTTTAGAAATTTCTCCTGATTTTGTTTCTGTTTGTCAAAAGCATTTGCATTAAGTTATCGACACAAAAAAAATGATTTTCATATTATTTGTAATTTACGTTCTTCATTACGTAGTCATATAAATTAAAAAATTTTTTACATATTTTAGAAAAAGCTTGAATACTCGTATTTTTTTTTTTTTTTGCAAAATTTCTGCAATATTCTCTTTCATAACAAATAATGAATATCTTCAGATCTATGTTTTATATTTATGAAAGAAAAATGTAGTATGGATTAAAAATATATACAATGTTCAAATTAAATATTATATGTAATAACTCATGACTGAATTCATATATTAGGTCACAAAATCAGCTGGGTTACTATGGAATTACACTTTCGCACTTACATATTTGGGCATATGATCCCTTGGAAACTTTGAAATGGCTAGCAAGTGTAACCAGAGCTTGTCAAGGCCAAAAAGGAGGATTACTAGCTTCAACTATATATGAATTCAGTTATCATGGCGATGCAAATGCAAAAAAATTAA
The DNA here is from genome assembly GCF_905475345.1 of Vespula vulgaris. Classification (NCBI taxonomy): domain Eukaryota; kingdom Metazoa; phylum Arthropoda; class Insecta; order Hymenoptera; family Vespidae; genus Vespula; species Vespula vulgaris. Next base: position 37,975 of record NC_066600.1, on the reverse strand, counting down.
TGAAAAGAATATTGGAAAGCGTTTGCGTTCCTCTGTATAATATGCTGATGAGATGGATCACAGATGGACAATTGGATGATCCATACAATGAGTTTTTTATTGAAACATGCGCAGATGTAGCAGGAGATAGAATGTGGCATGAAAAATATCAAGTTAGAAATGCAATGGTGCCTTCTTTTATTACTAAAGGACAAGCAAAAATGATATTAGGAACAGGAAAAAGTATTAATTTTTTACGTGAAGTATGTAAAGACTTTTCACCGTGGCAACAAGGCAGAGAAACGGAAATGTTTAAAAATACTGAAGACCAATATAATGGTTTAAACAGTTTAATTTTATTTCTTAATATTTTTTTACTCATTCTACATTTTTTTAGTCTCTTTTTCAAAAATTACTTTTATTTACAGCAGTTGAGATATTTCTTGATATGGATCCAGATGGTCGTTTACAAACGATTATGGATGCAATTTATAAGGAAACATCTACAAGAGTCGTTGAAATTTTAACGAAACAATGTCATCTTTTTGATCACTTACAAGGAATAAAGAGTTATTTATTACTTGGCCAAGGACACTTTATCCAACACCTTATGCACTTATTAGAGTAATGCACTTATTTGATTTAAGAATAATATTTTTTTAATATATCTCGAATAACTTTTTTTTATTTTACTATTAAAATTTTCATCTAGAAGAATAATTATAAAAATTTCACTCTTTTATAGTTTCACTTTCTTTTAGGCCAGAATTAGCAAAACCAGCAAATTCTTTATATCCACATAACATATCGTCTATATTGGAAACAGCAATAAGAGCAACAAGTACAAATTTAGAAGATGTAGATGTGCAAAGACGTTTAGATGTCAGATTGTTAGGACCTTCGGATAATGAAACAGGATGGGATATATTTATATTGGATTATAATGTTGATGGACCTATAGGAACTGTAAGAATAATTATTCAATTAAATTACTTATCCAAAATGGAAACGTATCATCTTCTTTTAAATAATATTGGCATATGTAATATATACATTGTCTATATTTAATTCAGATTTTTGAGCCGTGTAGTCAGACTTATCAAACAGTATTTTTTGCATTATGGAGAGCAAAAAGAATGGAATCAATATTATCCGCAATATGGAAGCAACAAATTACGTCAGCAAAAATATTTCGAAAAATGCCAGAAATTTTGCCAATTCAAAATCAAATTCATCTTATTACAAGCAGTATGGTTCATTTGGTTCATCAATTGCAGTATTATTTTTTATTTGAGGTAAAACTAATTTTTATAATGAATCTGTGTCATATTTGTATGTGTGTGTGTATATATGAACAGTTTTAAATTAATCATAAATGGGAATTGAATCATTAATTTGTAGCTGTTATATATATATATATATATATATATATATATATATATATATATATATATAAGAATAACAAATTTTAGGTAATTGAGTGTTCTTGGGATGCATTTAATAAACAACTTGGACAAGCATCTTCACTTGATGAAATAATAACTGCTCATGATCAATTTGTAGATGCAGTAAGACGTGGCATCTTATTGGATGAAAAATCTCAAGTAATTATTTGATTCTATTCCTAAATATATTATATTATAACTAGAATAATCTGAATATATTACACTCATTAGGAATTAATGGATCATCTACGTTCTGTCTATAGTCCAATTCTAGACTTACAAAGTCTTGTAGAAACGTTTCTTATACGTGCTACTCAAGAACATGAGGCAAAGTTGTCTGCTGATAATTTCTCACAAGTCGTAAGTGAACAAACAAAATCATGGGGACGAAGCACTGCTAATGATATAGATACTAAAGAACGCCAAACAGCATTCTTAAAATATTTGAACACTCTATCTATTCAACTAAGATTATTGTACAGAACTTATCAGGTAATAATATATAATTATAAAATATATTATCAATTGAGGAAACTTTAATTACTATTTCACATATTCATACGTATCATTACATGTATATGTGATATATACAAATGTGTATATATCACATGTGTTTATTATTCATATATACCACAAATATAATTTATTAAAATATAAAATGTTTCTACTTTGTAGGATAGAGTGAAAAAATTTCTATTAATGCTTGCCTTTGCGGAAGATGTTTCTTTGCAATTACTCAGCGTACGACTAGATTTTAACGAATATTATAAAAGAAAAGATAGCCGATTAGTTGTGCCATTGACGTATCAGCATCGTAGGCAGAGCGATCAAAGTTTTCTTATCACTAAATGAAGGCTATTAATAATAACAAAAGAGATTTACTAAAACTTTTGTATACGCAAACTGTGTTTGTTACACATTTTAGGTGTGCGCACGCGCACACACACAACTAAGTTTATATACACACACACACACATATATATATATAACAAGATACTTTGTATAGTGTTGGGTAATATCTCACTAACAAATAATGATTACATAACTAATTTAATAGTACCATATGATTAATATTAATGTAAGTAAAAATTCAATTGTTAATTGAATTAAATATTGCCCAATACTCTGTCTACTTTGAATGAATAATCAAAATTATTTGTTTATAGAAATGATTTATTTTTTATAGAATATGTGTAAGATGGTAAATTTTAGTGTATTTTTCTTTCCTTAAGTCATAATAAAGAAGAAGTTTATATTTCTCACAAAGATAATACAAAGTAATATAAACGCGCGTTTTGTACATTTATCATTAGTCACTGACAAAATTGGAGATACAAAATGCATAATTGATGTAATGTATCTCTTTTTATGAGATCAGCTTTTGTTTTATTGAAATGAATTAATGTTGTTATTTTAAATAGTTCACAAATATTTCATAGATTAACAAATAGATCTTTTTTGACGCATAATTGAAAGCACAATTCATACATGACATGTGCGTGCATACATATATTTAATATGGAGAACAACATAGGTCATACACACGCGCAATAAACTAGATTTATCTTCAACGGCTATTTGTGTACATTACCCGTAGAGATATTTTTTCTATATACTAATAACGATATAACCGTTTAGTGGGTATAAAGAGCTAACTCAAGATAGATTTTTTAAATTCATTGTTTTTTCTTTTTTCTTTTTTTACTATTTCATTAATGCAATACAAATAAATTAATTTTCACGCAATTTTGACTTAATTTTGGTTAGTTATTAAAAAATAATGTACCAAAATACCCTTATTTCACCCAAACCACCCATTGATAATCAACGAAGACGTAACTAGAATATTTCATGACTCGTGGATCATGTGTGGTTCACAAACTTTTATTTACAAATTAAATTCATATATATGTAGATGTCAAAGTAGAAGAGAATGGAATAAATTGAAATGTAATATAATAGAATAATAAAGAAAAAGAGAAAGAAAGAGAGAGAGAGAGAGAGAATACGATTAATACAATATAATATAATATAATATACACAGAGAGTGATTTAAAGAAATATGAAAATGAGATAATAGCTTATTTGACTCAATTGAAGAATCACCAATAGTATCAGAAGTACAAAGTTACACATGATAATTAGTATACGAACTATAATACTACAGGATTAGAATAGCACAGAATTTTGTTACCAAGAAATAAGTACAAATTCTGTTTTTGTACAATGGACATTAATTCTATATTGCGAACCACGTTATTTCTCTAACAAATTACGTGCGGTGAAACGATAATGCATAATAGGGATTATTCACTCAGGATCACTTTGAAGAGTCTCACCATTGGTCAGAACTAATGCATCATCGTCAGCGTCGTTATAATCCAGAGAAAGAACACTTTCTCTTCTTTTCTTTTTATGCGTCCTTTCGTCGTCACTGCTTGGTGCACTTTTGTCCCTTTTTGTCCTTTCCCTACCCCTAGTCGCTCTAGTCAATATTTCATCCCCATTCGTTTTTCCACTGTATTTATCATAACTCTTAGTCCTCAATGTTTTTTTGTTATTTCGATTTTCCTCGTGATCTTCTTCCCTATCACTTAACTCTTCATTTTCGACTTTGATTATTAAAGCAGCCGAATCGCTCGAACTTTCGTCATTATGATCTGTTTGATTTATTTTTCTGTCTATTCGATCTACTCCTCTTTCAATACTTGCGCGCTCACTTTGAAGTAGTTTATTATTATCTAGTAACGGTGAAGTTCTCGTAGTTTTACACATATCACTTTCTTCTATTAAGAGTTTCGAGCTCTTTACTTCTATAGCTATGTTCTCCTCTGATTTTTCCTTTTTAATTGAAGATGTATGAGGCGACAATCCGTTAGTTAAATTTGTTGAATTATTTTCACCGGTACCGGCAGCGCCGGTTATTTTCAATACCGCATTTTCTTGTTGCAGTAAAATAACCGACTCTCGTGCTTTACGTAATTCTTGTTGCAAAAAATAAATTGTACTTTGCATACCCTCCACATCTTCATCTAGGTCTTGAAGAAATTCGTCTAGCTCTATTTAATATAACATGTGAATGTGAAATATTGTAATCCAAGTAATTGTTTCGTTTCTTTTTTTTTATTTCAGAATTATCTGAAATATTTTACAAATTATTATATAATATATACGTACCTGATTGAGATTTTTTGACTTCTTCGCTGAAGCTTTTTTGTAATGCGAGTTCACCTTCTAATTTAGCAATTCTTCCACTAGCTATCATTCGACCCAATTCCTCATTTTCTTGATATAATAATCTACATTTGGCCATTAATCTTTTTCCAGTATTACTGTAAAAGTATACATGCAATTAGTCATATATTCAAATACATAATATATCATTTTTAGACATTGGACAATCATAATTATTTACCTATCTGGTGTGAATTTCCATGCACTTAGTTCACTCTGTGTATCTTCTAATTTAGCTTTTGTTGTGACCAATTCTTGCCTTAATTTTTGTATCAAAATATTTACAGCTGGATCTAACAAAGCGGATCTTAATGAAGCAGCAGATGGAACTTGGGCTGCTTTCATTTCAGATATTTGATTCTGTTGGATAATAATAACATGCTTTTGTGAACATATATGTTTAGTATTAAAACACAAATTTTTCGCACAAAATTAAATTAATTTATGTCCTATACTACAAAACTAATAAAAATAAATAAAAATACGTACAACACATTCTTGCAGTTCTTGTTCTTTAGAGGCAAGCCTCCTCACTAAGATTTTTTCACGATGAGATGCATCGATATGTTGCTGTCTGAACTTATCCTCGGATTCTCTCAACGAAGCTAATTCACCTATAAAATGGTATTGTGTCAATTTTTGCTATATATATTTGTTACACATTTACTACCCCCTCGTTGTATGTTTAACATACATATATTTTTATATCTTCAGAATATTAATGTTGCTGTCTAATAAATTAAAATATAGTAAATTGAGTTTTTACATGCGAGAATTAAATTATTATGCAAATTAAAATACTATCTTATATCCCATAGAGTACATTTTATATCTTGAATCTGAAATACTATATTTGTTTCAGTATTGGCTTTCTATTTTTTTATTCTGTTATTTTATTTACTTATATGTGTGTGCGTGTTGATAATGACTTTAATAAAAATGAATGTAAGGTATTAAATTATTTAAATATTATGTACATTGGTTTCATAAGAATTAATTTCACAATTGTTTCCTAAAATGTTACTTAAGTTGTCCATAAAAAGACATATATTATTACTGTATCTATTCTTTGTTCATAATCTAATTTTGATTTATTCTTATGATTTTATTAGAAGTCTCTATTACAAGTATTTTTATTTGCCCAAATGAAATTTCTAAAGTAATTTCATGTATGATCTCTTTAATTATGATATAGAACAGAATTATTGTTCTTCAATATATTTCATCAATAATAATTATTTTTATCATAGTATGTATAACAAATACATACAGATATGATATTTATATAGACAGTAGCTTGCAATCATACTAGACATCTTTTATAGATTCATATACTTTAGATTTTGTATTGCTTATTATGAAATTATTTTAGCATATATGACATATGTATACATATACATATACATATACATATACATATACATATACATATACGTATACACATACATATACATATATATATACATACATACATATATATATACATATACACATATATAAACGTAATATTTATAACAATATCATTCTACCATATCAATGGATAGAATGAAAAATCAGATAAGATAGAGGATGCATAAATTTAAAAAAATAGGGTATCCAATTATACACAAGGGATTCCAGATGGCGACCAGATCAATTAACATTTTCAAGACCCACCATAATATTCAGGACCAGCACAGTGTTTTCTAGGCCGAAGGATGCATGGGACCATTCTTTACATTCCTCTGGGTTGTAAAGTTAGCATCAGGGCAGATGTTATATCCCTTATGATCCTCATAAGGTGAAAACTTCATACCGAATGTGTACACACACACGCACACACATGTTTGTTTGCCAACTGTAATGCTTATTACACTATAGGAGAACATGCGTAGCACACCGCACTTTCACTTATAAGATCAAATTAAAAATAATATTTTCCTTGAATTTCACGAAATAAAAATAATTTAAAGCAGACATGGCAATAAAATGAAAAATTTATTGTGTCTGCATAATATGCACAGCATCTCACTTTTTGATTTGCACTATATACACCTTGATTTAGATGAACACGCATGTTTTAAGAAAAAATGTAATGCATCTTGAAGTTTGGATGATGTATTGACTTGTTCTATAATTATTATATCTTATATAGTAAGTCACACTATAAATTGTCACCGGTTTCCCACAAATATAACACTATTTCTCAATGCACTTAAAAGACAATATTTATTCTTTTACTATTACTACGTGTAAAAAAATAGTTGATAATATTTTTTAGAAATATATACAATACTATATCTGAAATGCATATTGCGATCAGATAAAGTTAACTAAGATTAGTAATATGAATATACTTAGCATGTTCGATTCAAATTGATTGCCCAAAAAATAGAAAAGTACTTAATTTTCTTACTAACTTTTTGGAAATTCCCCTTAATTGTAAAATAACATGTGTGTGTGTGTGTGTGTGTGTGTGTGTGTGTGTGTGTTACGTGTGTGTATTACGTGTGTGCATATATATATATATATGTATATATATATATATATATATATATATATATATATATATATATATATATATATACATACATACATACATACATACATACATACATACATATACACACACACATATGTAGATGAACATCATTATTATCCTATACACTGATTTAAAACAGTTGACATCTAAGCTTAACGTCCCTATAAGAGTCTTGTCTCATGCGAGAGATTGCGTTCAGTGTTCTGGCATTCATTAATCTGGTTAAGAAATGTGGAGAGTGAGATGGTCTCACTCAAGTGATCTCAGTACCTTCCTGAGCTGCTGCTTGGGCCTCTAGATATTCCACATATAAATCCTGTTCTTGCCATTTGGCTGCCAATTCGTCTTTTGTTAAGTTATCCAATTGTTGTCCTGTTAGCTTTATACGCCTTGGTTGCCTCGGAGAATGAGGACTACAAGCTTTTACGCCTGTTCCATTGCTAAGTGGACTTCTTGGCGAAGATGGTCCTGCTGATTTAACCTCGTTGCACTCCTCTGCCATTTCACGTTGTTATTTTACTGCACGATCATATAAAATATTGTCGGAAAGTCTTGCTCAAGTTCACTACAATCCTTAATACTTTAATTACAGCCTTTATGTATGTTATAGATAAACCAGAGCAAAGAGAAATAAGCGATGCCAAATATCTGTGGAAGACAAGAAAATATCAATTACTATTAGGAAACAAATGAAGATATTTCTAAGATATAATCTACTGCCCATTACACAATTTATATAATTTTAATATAAATAATTAAATTTTTATGAATATTATAAAAATGATTAAACTTAAAAGATATAATCCTCTGTATATTCTATTTAAAATTTCTTAGTAAATATATTTGAATATATGAAAAATAATTTTCATATAATTTCCATCACGTGATAAATAACAACAAGTTACATGAGACATTTTTATATATATGTACCAAGAGGAGACACGGAAATTAGAGAGAATACGACAGCAAGGGACAGAACGTGTGTAATCAAAAGTAACTGTGACGCCATTTCGTGGGGCATATTTTCGATTAGAACTTGGACCTAAAATTTAATTACGCCCTTCCTTGATTGGTAGGGTTTCCATGTACGAAAAAGGATTGCTTTAAATGTAGATAATTACGTAATTCTAAATGTATAAACATAGTTGTACATTTATACACTTGAAACTCCAGATGTTAAGCCATAAGGTAAATCTCTATCAGATATATGACTAACTTGTTGTTACCAACTGTCAATTTTATTTACTGAATTTTATTACTTTGATTTCGAAAAAAAATTACACATTACGAATCCGATATTTACGTACCGACATTTATATATCATTCTATGATATCAATACCGAAAGTCTGGTCGTGCATGACGAAAAACGCATCTATCTACATATTTATACACACATATAAGCATTTATAAGCTCGACAAGTAACTAAAATCGAAAGCTCCGCGATCCGCTTGAACTTTTCAATCAATCGATCTACGAAACCTATTTGACAATAATGTAGTTTCTTTTAATTGGACGCAAATATGTTTATATTGTACGAAAGATAATTCGCGAAAATAAGAAAGGTTATTAAACAAGCAAGATCTTTCAATACTACTCTCGTATTATTGGTAATTGGAGAAACCCGTGACACAGCATACATATGCACATGCAGCAACACTCACTCACACAAACAGAATGGCAGTGTGAAGCAGTACTCTTCGATTTAATCTCAAAGTTAGAGGTTACGCGCATGCGTGATTCACGGAATTATCTTTCACAGAAATTTTCTTTCTTACATTTTAATAAAAAACTTTACATTAATAATATTTATCTTCTACGACGTAAATTAAATATTTCGTTCTATTTTTTAAAAGTATACGTAACGTACATACATGAATAAATTCATTTTTATACAAAACATTAACATTTAACATATATACATGTATTTTTAGCTTTTTATTTTAAATTTTTATTTTAAAACAAAAATACTCATTCATTAGAATGTCTCAGTATGTGTCTCGGAAGGATTAACCAAATAACGACTTCAAAATTTCATCTCTACTCTTTGGCTCTGTTTCTCTTTTCATATTTCTAATTTCTGCATCTGTATCCCTCTGTTTGATTTTAGGTAAGACAAAATTTGTTGTTTCTCTTTCAAATCTCTTTTTAGTCAACTTTTTACTTCTATCAATATTATAAGAAATGTAATTGGTTTCTCTTTTTGCTTGTGCAATTTCTGTATGAAGTCTTTGCTTGTAAACTGCTCGTTCATATGCTAAACGTTCACTTAAATGAATCCATTTAAATCTGGAAAAGGACTTGTATTTTTATATAATTCATATTTACAAAATAACACATTATAAAATAAAGAAATAATGAAACAAGTATATAATAAGATATAGTAATAACATTTTCTTACCGTGGTAAGTATTTTATATTCCATATGACATCAAAAAATTTACTTTTCTTACGCATGGAAATTTGTTTGTTATTTAATACTGTAGCTACATATTTAGCTACTTTTTTACTTTCAAATTCCACCCACCCTTCTGTAAAATGTTTCACAGGTTTTCTCCTTTTACCAATCTCCACTGCAAAAATAAATTTTATTATAGATTAAGAATTTAATTGTTTAAAACAAACTATCTCTAAGCTTTTTTCTTAATGGTTTTCTTTTTTTTATTTGTAATGAAAATGGCTTTTTATATATTAGGTATATGTCATAACTCACGATTTTCAGGTAATTGTAAATACACTCTGCCAACTTTTCCGTAAGTGGAAAATATTTCTCGTACTTTTGTAATGTTCATATATTTTGGAATAGTCGATAAATAAATAATCCCACTTTTCTTCTTTTTAAGACTTTCCACGTGCTTCGTATCAGTCGTCATCTTTTATTACAATTATATTTATCACACCGACGCGCATATCGGTATTAGAAACTTTTATATATGCCTAGAAAATGTGTTACATATGAAGAGTGATCTCTATATCCCAAGATGTTACTGTCCAAGTATTATTTCTATTTTATTTCTATAATGAGACGACGAAGTGTCGTTTTTTATATTGACAAAAATTTAATTATTAACTTAAATCTTATTGTAAATATTTAAAATATAATAATATTAAATTGTACGAAATTTGATTATTCATGTGAAATATTTGAAGATTTTAAATTGAAAAGTTGGTAACACTGAACTGCGCCATAAAGGGGCTGCTGCATCAAGGTACTTATATTTCGACGTCAAATTACGACATTAAAGCTGCTACGTTAACAGTTCGATAAATTCCTATTGTGTATACTACCGGTATATAGAAAGCATGTACATATTTATTTAATCAATGCGCCTAAATTTTACGGATCACAAATCCACATCGTACAACTTTTGTACACGATGCAACAATATAATCGCGTAGCAACTGTCGACGGATTACATTGAACATAGGGAACGGTTGTGGCAGATTCACGACTAAACTACGTGTTCGTTGGATACAGCAGCTTGTGCTAAGGTACTCTGTTTGCGACTATTGTTGTCACAATAGGTAAATAGATGTTACTATAATTAACTTTCTTTTTTTCTTTTTCTTTTTATTACATTGCAAGGCCAATTATTACTGTATCAGTATTATATTATTTCTTTCTTTTGTGCTCCATTTATACGCGAATGTGTTGAATTGTTTCTTTTATGCTTGATAACGAATCGAAATGTGTCACAGTCGACAAATTTGTAAAAAACGTAAAGTTTATTATCACATAATAACAAATCAAGATTAAAAAATTAAGAAAATTATTATAAAAAATATATATCGAAGGAAATGATTACAAAATTGTTTAATAGCTTGTAATACTGTGTAATGTTTTGAAATTACTTGATTATCTATTTTGATATATATTTATTTCTTTCAGAATTTAAGAAAATTTTTTTAAATATTGCAGTTTAGTGTCATGACATCATATTATATATATATAATAACTCTTATTTGTGGTAAGTAGTAGAAGGAGAGTAAGTAATGAAATACAAATAAGAAAACAAACATAAGGTAGTATTATAAGATTGAAGATTGGAATAAATATAAAATGGATTTTTAGGTAATTAAACAAATAAGTATCTTTATAAAGAACATATTAAACTAGAATCCTTCTTAGCTATGGAGTCAAATGACAGAAAGAATGTTTATCTTTCTAAAAATCCTGATAATTCCTTAAATTCTGGAATGAGAGATACTATGATTGTTAATCCTGGAAATATTCCTCCAGGTAAGTTATGTTTTTTCTTCCATCCAAGTATTTATATTACAGTATTAAGCTAATGAAATTTTTGGTGCAAAGAATCAAAAGTTTGATTCGATTAAGAATATTATCAAATTTCCAATCAATATTAATTATTCACGGAAAGGATTTTTAGTATCTATCTTCGATAGATTATTAAATGTATATAATTTTTTGGTTATGTATCATTGAAAATATGTATTTCCACTTTATTATAAGAAAATTATAGATATATATTTTGTATCAGATACATTTATGTATATACTATGATAGGGAACTCTATTATATTTTTCTAGAATGTGGCGATGGTGTAATGAAGCCTGTTAGTGTTTCTGGTGTTTCATCTAATCAAGCAAAATGGTCTAACGCGCAAAATAAAAATTTTATTATCAATGCTGTACCAGTAAAAAATGAAGTGAGTTAAATTTTACAATAATTGAAGTTTGTTTTTCATTTAATGAATATTTATTTAATCTATATATATATCTACATGTGTGTAGAGAGAGAGAGAGAGAGAGAGAGAGAGATATGTATATATGTACATGTGTAATACTAACCTATGTTATTAGATAGTTCATCTCGAAGGTGGGACACATTGCAATAAAAAAATGTATTATTACGATAGACATTATGGTCATGAGGAAACTGAAAGACCAACACGTAGGGGAACAAAAAGATATAGAGACAAGGATGCTCCAAAGCGTGCACTGTATGTATATCATAACTTATGTTTTTTGCTTTTATAATCTTTATTAAGTACAAATCAAAATTTTTTGCTTATCTAATACTTCTTGTTATTAGTTCTGCATTTTTCTACTTTTGCCAAGAATTACGTGGTAAAATGAGAGAATTACATCCAGAAATGGGTGTAGGCGATATTGCCAAAGAATTGGGTAAACTTTGGATGACTACTGATCTGCAAACTAAATCGAAATATATGGCTATTGCCGAAGAAGACAGAGTTAGATATGAGAGAGTACGTAATATACCTTTGGATTAAACATTGAATTTTACAAAATGATCGAGTGCCTGATATATTTGCAATTTAGAACAAAGCCTTTTCATTAGATCTTTAATTAAAGATATTCGTAATTAATTTTGGTGCTTGACCATCTCTTACGATTATTTTCCATTGTTTAGGAAATAATAGCATATAATAAAAGGATGAAAAACTATGATCCAGAAGATGTTGGAACAGTGTAAAGTGGTGGCAAGGATAAAAAATAATCTTATAGACAATATATATGGTCTTAAAGCAAGAAGCACTATTAAATTCATGGATATATAATAATTTTACTACTAATCTGTTACAATTATTCTTTGTATATAATATGTACACACATTCTATATTAATACCCAAAATGGACTGCTCTAGATTTTAACTCTTTCGCCAACAGTAAAATAGATCAATTATCAAAAGAGAAATGATCTATTATCATACATTTTAGTATTATATAAGACATATTTTATAACACTATTTCAGTAGGCATACTTTTTACTTTTGGATTTTAACAGTATGCTCTTAGAATCGGTTTTTATGTATCATTATATACAGAAGTTTTGTTATAATAACAAAGTACTAGAATTGGACAAAACTGTGTGGTGAATCTTTGTGAATGTCAGCATTTCAACTCGAAACTGGACCCCATATTTTCGAGATTTTCGAGAAAAATACTTTTCTTTATATAACAGTTAGTTGATATGCTTTAGAAATTACTTTTATAAGATAATGTGTGCTATTATATTTACAAAGGAAGTATAATATTGATATCAAATATAATAACAATAATAAAAGCAATTATAATGGATATAATAATAATAATAATAATAATAATAATAATAATAATAATAATAATAGTAATAGTAATAATAATAGTAATAATAATAATAATAATAGTAATAATAATAAATAAATAATAATAATAATAAAATAATAATAGTGATGACGATGACATGCAATTACGAGTATATTATATCACAAAAATCATAATATTATAGAAAATAATCAAGCAAATTGAGCTTTGTACAATATGCTTGTTTTATTCAGTTATACACATATATAATATACGTTTGTAACAATGAATGCTTGAATACCAGGGAAATACATTCAAGGCTCAGTATACATACATATACATATATTCACTTCATGTATCTCGTTCTTTTTTGATAAATAAATATATAACAAAATAAAATGTATTTAACATTACAATATTTTTTTACAACTTAATCATATAAATAGTATAAGAGAAGATAAAAGCAAAGAAAATTTGTTTTTATAGTTTTTTTCTTTTTTTTCTTTCCCCTAATAAGTTTTTTTAATTTTCTAGTTCGACCCGCCTCATGCTTATGACTTTCTTGAATATATATTATTTCTTAAAGTTAATGATACATTTCTTACCTATCACATACTAGAATTGTTCTATCAGTAGAACTTGCTCTGTTTTTTCCAAACCTTAACAAAAAATATAACAAAAGGTAACTTAGTAGTATATTAATTCGCAAATAAATACATATATTTTTGTATGAAAATATATATGACCTTCATATCTACAATTTTTTAAATTCTGGTACTTGTAAATCTAAATGCACTTTATCAGAAGTCAGCTAAAAGGTCTACCAATGGCATTACAATTTTAAGAATTATTTCAGCATTTGCTGTACATTTATCTACAACCTGTTTAAAAAATTTAGGAGTTTTTTATAATAGTAATTTTGCTACTAACATTAAGAATGTCAAAAATATTATGTGGACGTTTGTAAATATTTTTCTTAATTTTGCTTATATTATGTGCTAGTAAAGTTCTGCAAAAAAGAAACCTGTGAATATAGACACAATATATACTTTTTACACATACATAAAAAAAGATTATATATGTGAGATGACAAACTAGGTATGCGTAAGCTAAATCTATGTGAATTAGTAAATAAGAAAATATTTATTTAATTTTACGCTATCGATTGAAAATAAAATTTCTTGCCGCTTTTTAGCTTTTAGATTTTATACGGAACTACTTGTTGATTATAAATAAATATTAATAAATTTATTTATAATACATAATGCAAAATACCCGCGTATTTCGACATAACCAATCGCCGAATTTCGAATTCATGTGTGCTGTTAAATATAGTTACAAAGCTTCGTTATCATGTTAATTACAAGTAATTATAAGTAAATACAATATATTTTCCAATACATCAATCGATTTCCGAATAAATCCTTTTACAACAACCAGAAATATGATGCTCATTGGGCAAGAATAAATGGGGATTTAGAAAGTACCCATACGTTTTTGATACAAAGTATGACGTTGGCATTCCTGTGACGAAAAGTTGGTTACGTTGCAATTGACGGATTAATAAATAGAGAAACGAGGAAAGATAGACAAAGAAGGAGAAAAGAATGAATATTATTGAGAAGGCTAAATAAAGTATTTGTTACATTGAATTTATTTACTGATGTGTTCAGCTACGATTTATTCATACGTAAATTTAAACATTCAACTGCAAAACATAAGTTATCGTACTGCATTTCTTAAGGCTGTTCATTACTCCTGTTTTTTACTGCATTTTATATTGATATTTCTTTAATTTATATAAATTAAATATTGTTTTTCTTTTGAATTTTAAAATTTTTTCTATCAGCATTTTTATGCTGTTAAACATATTGTTACAATAATATTGACACAAAATATCAATAATTTATAATTTCGATCTCGCAGTCATTGATTACGTGTTGTGTAAAAAAAAAGCATACTTTTTAATGAATTTATTAATTTAATTTATTCTCTCTCTCTCTTTCTCTCTCTCTAAATGTAAAAACTTCAAAATTAATATTTTCGTCGTAACGACTTCGAGTATAGAAGATATTTGTATAGTAAATGATTACATGTGGGCACGTGAATATTTTCCTTACAAATATAGTTTTCATCACGTTTACGAGCTTTATTTCTACAGATATCAAATCAAAATAATTAATTTTTACAGTCGAGAAACAAGGTATTCGTTCAGACAGTTTCTAAATTCGTATGTCATATTCTTAATGCTTCGATATTATCATATAATAGATTGAGAAATTATAAGCACGTGAAGAAGCCATTGCACGGATGACTATGCGCATGCACGACGATCGACGGTAACTGGACATCGTTCGACATCGTTCGAAATTTATGTGCGCGGTAAACGATCACGAATATCATAAACTAATTACATTTTAATCTTTACTTTTTACCGAATACATAAATACGAATCAAGTTTATAAACTATTCATTTTTTTATGAAATTTAAATATATTACACAGAGCACATTTACTATTTTTTACATTAATCCTCATAAAAGCTTTTTTATTTTTATTTATAATCTATACATTAAAAATCGATAAGAAATTTAACAATTATAATATCGTGTTTCCATATCTCTCTTTGAATTGCACAGCTAATGTACGCGCATATGCGACAGTCTACCGAGTTACGAATATCTTGCAACCTGAATTTCATTACTAGCATAATCTTTATCATTCCGAGTGAAGTATCCAGTGCCAACTGGATTATCAATGTAAATTAAGTTACGAGAAATACTTAAGAAATATAATACTTACACGATGCAAGCGTTGTTAGACTCGTTCGTTGTCCAGATAAAACACGTCCGGAAAGATGCTCAGAGGAACGAATACTGCGTACTAACAATGCCTTAGTAAGGACGACGAATGTGGGAAAGTCGTGCCAAGGTTGATCTCTCCGAACGTCCCTTGTTTATTTACAAATACTTTTCACTACAAGACTTCCCCAATTCTCCGAATTGTATACACGTACGACGTATATATATATACACGTAGTAACAACAATTTATCACGCTCGACCGATTTTTCTTTCGTTGTTTACCGGAAACAATAGATAGAGGAACCTTTCAGCTATTATCTATATGCTAATGTTATCTTTCTCTTTCTACGAAGAGCCTCTTGTATGTATTCAAAAACAGCAAACTTACGTGCGCGTAACGAGACTGCTATAACGACGATTTAAACGTTTTAAAATTAACCTTATTTTATTATATTACTTTCATCCACGAATTATCGTCGAGAAAACATCATTTTTTGACACGATTTTTTCAAACAAAACGAAGCGCGTATTCGAAAGTTCGGAAGAATCGTATTCTCACTCGAATATTCGTCTTCGAAGCGATCTCGTTCGTCAAAATCGTTAAAAAATTATACCTATATTTATCGTTGGCGTAAACCAACATAAAACAACGAGCGATGGACTGTCAACAAAAACGGACCTTTCAACGAATCGGATGGTTACTCTCTCTCTTTCTAAAAGCAGAAACTTCAAAATCAATACTTTCCTCGCACTAACATCGAAAATAATACATTTATATGAAAAATAATCGTACGCGGGCGCACGAACATTTTCCTTACAAATATATTTTCACGTTTACGAGCTTTATTTCTACAGATATCAAATCGAAATGATTAATTTTCACAGTTTGATGCAGCAAGATATCCGTTTAGATAGTTTTTAACTTCGTATATCATATTTTTAATGTTGCGATATTTTCATTCAAATAGATCGAAACAACAAGCACGTGGGGAAGCCATTGTAAAGATGACGTAACGCGTACGCGGGACGGTCCCTTCCTGCCGCTTAATCCGCCATTACGAATTAGTTCGTGGCACGCGTCGCAACCGAGCTTCGTCCTCTCGTTAATTGCAGTTAATTAGAATATTTTATCGAACGTACGCTCTAATTTTGTATATCGATCGAACGTCGAAAACGCTATTTCCACGGGTGAATTTATTAACATCGATCACGCTCAACTACGAAATATATTCTGCTGCGTTCCTTAACCTAACAACCATACAAGCCATCGTTATTTTCGATTATACAATGGAAGAACTACGACGTTCGCATTTTCGTCATCAATTTTACTTATTTACAATGAGAAATGATGTTGGACACACGACAACGACGACTGGTAAGCATTAGTTGAAAAACATTGTTATTTATTATCGTTGCAATCTTTACGTGAACGTTTAGTTATACAGGCGTCAAATCGAAATGATTAATTCTCACAGTTCGGTATAGCAAGATATCCGTTTAGATAGTTTTTAACTTCGTATATCATATTTTTAACGTTCCGATATTTTCATACAAATAGATCGAAACTTTACAAGCACGTGGGGAAGCCATTGGAAAGATGACGTAATATGTACGTACGACGGTCCACATCTTTCTTGCTGTCGCTTACTCCGCCATTCTGAATTATTTCGTGGCGTTTGTCGCAAGCCAGCTTCGTCCTCTCGTTGACTGCAGGTAATTAGAATATTTTATTTAACGTGCGTCATTATTTTATATAGCGATTGAATGCAGAAAACACGATTTGAGCGGATAAAATTTGTTAACACCGATCGCGCTCAACTGCGAATTGTAAATTATCGTCCTACCTTCCTTAACCTAACATAAACGTGTAAACAATCGTTCTTTGCGGTTATACAATAGAAGAGCTACGACTTTCGGATTTTCGTCATCAATTTTACTTATTTACAATAATAAATGGTGTTCGACATATAACGACGACTGGTAAGCGTTAGTTGAAAAAGATTATTATTTCTCGTCGCAATAGTCGCTACATGAACGTTTAGTTATACAGGCGTCAAATTGAAACGAATAATTTTTACAGTTTGGTGTAACAAGATATCCGTTTAGATAGTTTTTAACTTCGTATATCATATTTTTAACGTTTCGATATTCTCATACAAATAGATCGAAACAACGAACACGCGGGGAAGCCATTGGAAAGATGACGTAACGCGTACGCGCGACGGTCCATAGCTTCCTTCCTGCCGCCTAATCCGCCATTCCAAATCGTTTCGTGGTACGCGTCGCAACAGAGCTTCGTCCGTTCGTTAATTGCAGTTAATTAGAATAGTTTATTCAACGTGTACCATTATTTTACATACCGATCGAACGTCGAAAAAGCGATATCCGCGGGTAAATTTATTAACATCGATCACGCTCGACTACGAAATATAACTTATTCTACCGCGTTCCTTAACCTAACAACCGTACAAGCCATCGTTACTTTTGATTATAGAATGGGAGAGGTACGACGTCTGGATTTTCGTCTTCAATTTTACTTATTTACAATGAGAAATGGTGTTGGACACACGACGACGAGTGGTAAGCATTAGTCGAAAAAGGTTCTTATTTATTATCGCTGTAATCCTTACTCGAACATTTTATCAAATCGTAACGATTAATTTTCATAATTTTATGTAGCAAGATATCCGTTTCGATAGTTTTTAACTTCGTATATCATATTTTTAACGTTTTGATATTTCTATACAAATAGATCGAAACAACAAGCACGTGGGGAAGCCATTGCAAAGCTGACGTAACGCGCATGCTCGACGATACAGCTTCCTTGTTGCCGCTTAATCCGCCATTCTGAATCAGTTCGTGGCACGTGTCCCAACCAAGCTTCGTCCTCTCGTTAATTGCAGGTAATTAAAATATTTTATTTAACGTGCACTATTATTTTATATACCGATCGAATGCCGAAAACGCGATTTTTCCGATAAAATTTGTTAACATCGGTCGCGCCCAACTGCGAATCGTAAATTGTACCGCGTTCCTTAACCTAACATAACCATATAAGCAATCGTTATTTACGATCGTACAACGGAAGAGCTACGACGTTCGCATTTTCCTCATCAATTTTACTTATTTACAATAATAAATGGTGTACGACACACAACGACGACTGGTAAGCGTTAGTTGAAAAAGATTATTTTTTATCGTCGCAATAGTCTCTACATGAACGTTTAGTTATACAGGCGTCAAATTGAAACGAATAATTTTTACAGTTTGGTGTAACAAGATATCCGTTTAGATAGTTTTTAATTTCGTATATCATATTTTTAACGTTTCGATATTCTCATACAAATAGATCGAAACAACAAACACGCGGGGAAGCCATTGGAATGATGACGTAACGCGTACGCGCGACGGTCCATAGCTTCCTTCCTGCCGCTTAATCCGCCATTCTAAATTGTCTCGTGCCAAGCGTTGCACTCGAGCTTCGTCCTCTCGTTAATTAGAATTATTAGTTAATTAGAATATTTTATCTAACGTTCACTCAGATTTTATATAGCGACGAATACCAAAAATGCGATTTCCGCGAGTGAATTTATTAATAACGATCACGCACAATTGCGAAATATAACTTATTCTACTGCGTTCCTTAACCTAACATAATCATCTAAGCCATCGTTCTTTCGATTATAGGATGGAAGAGGTACGATGTTCGGATTATCAATTTTACTTACGTACGATAAGAAGTGATATTCGATACAGGACGACGAGTGGTGCGCAGTAGTTAAAAAATATTGCTATTGTCACTGTAATCTTTTTGGGAACGTTTAGTTAATTCTATATTTACCTTTTCAGGGCGTAGATTCTGTAAATTTGTTCGTCAGCGTTAACAACACAGTGTGGCCCATGTTCCTAGAAAGAAGCAAGATTGATTTGGCTAGAGTTCAACAGAGTAGACGTCTTCCGTTTAAGTTTATACATTCATTCTTCGATTAAGCAGTGTTCTTTCAGCGAAACTTCTTTTAGTAATTTGCCGTCAGAGTATATTTTTTGTTCGATTGTACATTTTTTGGGAAGTGCGTTTTATATACGTGGAATAGTTGATAATTCGGAATTCATTCAAATTGATTAACGTTGATGTAACATTATTTCTTTAATTTTACATTAGTGGATTCTACATGGATTCTTTCAACCTTCATCGTCGTCATGTGATTAATAATCGACATCATCAGGATAGGGAGGAGTTGTGCACGGTCGTCACCGCGCAGTTGAATCTTTCTAGACGCAACCCACTTTTTATCGAGCACTTGTTTATGGTCGAGATTTGTCTCGTACCATTTTCTGTGCATTTACGCTGGTTGCTCTGCCTTCGTCCAGCATTATAAAATAACCGAGGACATTCTACTCTCCTCCTTATTTTTTAGACCTGCTTCAGATGTCGTTAATTGATCTCACGTCGAGGACGATCGATGGGAAAATCTATGTACGCGAACGCGCTTAATCTACATTATTTTAACGAGCCGTCGTCCGTCTTGGAATATCACTGCGAAATAAAAATTGTAGACTTTTCGTGGATAGTACATGATAGAACGAATACTGCTTAAATCACGGAGTGGATGTATCATTCGACGGGTCGTTTCCTGATTGCTGTAATGCGGTTGACAGTTCTTTAGCCGTAAGATATTTTTGAATTATTCATACTTTTACTGCAGCTGTATTTCGTTCCGTATTCTACAGTTTATTTTATTGTGGGTTTTTCAGAAAACCGATCTCTTAATTTCATTTTTTTTTTCTTTTTTTCAACCATTAATAGTGCACACCTGCACTCTACTTAGATATGATCTTAGAAGAAATTCTACAAGATATTGTATAGAAATGATCTAGGAGAAATATGTAATTGCATGCAGGCTTATGTACATTTTCCTTAAAAATATAGTTTTCACGCTTAGGAGCTTTATTTTGAGAGATATTAAAGTGAAACGATTAATTTTCATAGTATGGAGTAGTATGATATCAATTTAGATAGTTTTTAAATTCGTATATCATATTTTTAATGTTCCGATATTTTCGTACAAATAGATCGAAATGTTACAAGCACGTGGGGAAGCCATTGCAAAGGTGACGTAATGCGCAAGCGCAGCGGTCCACAGCCTCCTTGCTGCCTCAGAATCCACCATTTTGAATAATGATTGGCACGTGTTATGACCAAGCTTTTTTCTTGCAGGTAATTAGAATATTTTATCTAACGTACGCTCTAATTTTATGTACCGATCGAATGTCGAAAACGCGATTTCCACAAGTGAATTTATTAACATCGATCACGTTCAATTGCGAAATATAACTTATTCTACTGCGTTCCTTAACCTAACATAATCATCTAAGCCATCGTTCTTTCGATTATAGGATGGAAGAGGTACGATGTTCGGATTATCAATTTTACTTACGTACGATAAGAAGTGATATTCGATACAGGACGACGAGTGGTGCGCAGTAGTTAAAAAATATTGCTATTGTCACTGTAATCTTTTTGGGAACGTTTAGTTAATTCTATATTTACCTTTTCAGGGCGTAGATTCTGTAAATTTGTTCGTCAGCGTTAACAACACAGTGTGGCCCATGTTCCTAGAAAGAAGCAAGATTGATTTGGCTAGAGTTCAACAAAGTAGACGTCTTCCGTTTAAGTTTATACATTCATTCTTCGATTAAGCAGTGTTCTTTCAGCGAAACTTCTTTTAGTAATTTGCCGTCAGAGTATATTTTTTGTTCGATTGTACATTTTTTGGGAAGTGCGTTTTATATACGTGGAATAGTTGATAATTCGGAATTCATTCAAATTGATTAACGTTGATGTAACATTATTTCTTTAATTTTACATTAGTGGATTTTATATGGATTCTTTCAACCTTCATCGTCGTCATGTGATTAATAATCGACATCATCAGGATAGGGAGGAGTTGTGCACGGTCGTCACCGCGCAGTTGAATCTTTCTAGACGCAACCCACTTTTTATCGAGCACTTGTTTATGGTCGAGATTTGTCTCGTACCATTTTCTGTGCATTTACGCTGGTTGCTCTGCCTTCGTCCAGCATTATAAAATAACCGAGGACATTCTACTCTCCTCCTTATTTTTTAGACCTGCTTCAGATGTCGTTAATTGATCTCACGTCGAGGACGATCGATGGGAAAATCTATGTACGCGAACGCGCTTAATCTACATTATTTTAACGAGTCGTCGTCCGTCTTGGAATATCACTGCGAAATAAAAATTGTAGACTTTTCGTTGATAGTACATGACAGAACGAATACTGCTTAAATCACGGAGTGGATGTATCATTCGACGGATCGTTTCCTGATTGCTGTAATGCGGTTGACAGTTCTTTAGCCGTAAGATATTTTTGAATTATTCATACTTTTACTGCAGCTGTATTTCGTTTTGTATTCAACAGTTTATTTTATTGTGGGTTTCTCAGAAAACCGATCTTCTTGATTTCATTCTTTTTTTTTCTTTTTTTCTTTTTTTCGACCATTAATAGTGCAGACCTGCGTTCTACTTAGATATGATCTTAGAAGAAATTCTACAAGATATTATATAGTAATGATCTAGGAGAAATATGTAATTGCATGCAGGCTTATGTACATTTTCCTTAAAAATATAGTTTTCACGCTTAGGAGCTTTATTTTGAGAGATATTAAATTGAAAAATTTATATCATATTTTTAATATTCCGATATTTTCGTACAAATGGATCGAAATGTTACAAGCACGTGGGGAAGCCATTGCAAAGGTGACGTAATGCGCAAGTGCGGCGGTCCACAGCTCCCTTGCTGCCTCAGAATCCACCATTTTGAATAATTATTGGCACGTGTTACGACCAAGCTTTTTTCTCTCGTTGATTGCAGGTAATTGGAATATTTTATTTAACGTACACTCCTATGTTATATACCGCTAGAATATCGAAAACAATTTTCGCTGGTAAATTTATTAACATCGATCACGCTCAATTACGAAATATAACATATTTTACTACGTTCCTTAACGTAACATAACCATCTAAGTCATCGTTACTTTCAATTATAGAATGGAAGAGGTATGACGTCCAGATTTTCGTCATCAATTTTACTTATTTACAATAATAAATGGTGTTCGACACACAACGACTGGTAAGCGTTAGTTGAAAAAAATAGTTATTTATTGTCACTATAATATTTTCGAGAACGTTTACTTAATTCTATATCTACTTTTTCAGGATGTAGACGTGATTTCTTTCGTTATTGTTGACATTACATCGTGGCTAGTTTTCTTAAAAATAAGCAAGATGAATTTAGTTACATTCGAACAGAATTGACATCTTGACAGTACGAACGCTACTTAAATCGTGGAAGGAAGCGTTCCTTGATCTAACAACCAGCTAAGGAATCATTATTTTCGATGATAGAAAGAAAGAAGTATGAAGTTCAAAATTTTCGTCATCAGTTTTACTTATCTATGATAAGCAATGGTATTGGACACAGGACGACAACTGATGAGCAATAGTTGACATATATTATTATTTATTTTCACGTTACCCTTTACGATAACGTTTAGCTAATTCTACATTTATTTTTTCAGGGTATAGGCATTGCGATTTCGTCCGTTATTGTTAACAATGCATCGTGGCCCGTGTTCCTTGAAATAAGCATGGTGAATTTAGTTACAGTCGAACAGAATTGACATCTGTTTACACATTCATTCTTCGATTAAACAGTGTTCTGTTAACGATACTTTTACATCGGAGTATATTTTTCTTCCGATTACATTTTTCATTTAATATACATCGAGTAGCTGATAATTCAAAGTTTATTCAAGTTGGATAACGTTATCGTAACTTCATTCCTTTAATCGATGAAAAAATCTATGTAAGCGAACGCGTCTTAAATAACACTATTTCAACGAATCATATGGTCTCTCTTGAAATATCGCTGCGAAATAGAAACGATAGGCTTTTCGTCGATAGTATACGACAGAACGAACACTGCTTAAATCGAAATATATGTGTTAATTGGGTCGTGGATTCCCGGATAGCAGTTCCTAAGTATCACGCTCGTTAGAGCAAGATGGTTCTTTATTCTCTTGTCTGATGAGGAATACTTAACATTTTGATATTTTTATTATAACACTATTTTTATTAACTTTGTTAATTTTTTTTTTTTTCTTTTAGGAAGCCTATGTTGTAATTTCGTTCTACTGTTTGGATACGGATAAAAGAACAATTCAACGCTCTAGTTGGAAATGGTCTTTGTAAAATTGCGACTCACGGTTAGCATTGTTTAATGATATTTTAGTATTTTTTATCGCCATGTACTTTATTATAGGTTTCAATACTGCATTTTTATTATTTTCCTAAAATAGGAAAGCCTCCTTCCTCTAGGATCTATCATGAATATGAAGATGAGAGAGGAAAGAAAAGGAGCCAGGAAGATGCGATGGAAGCAATAACGAAGGATGGAATCTTGAAGAATCTTCCATTGGGTTAAAATCAGCAAGAAAACAACGCTTCCTTCATTTTACCGAACCGAAAGAAGACTCGCCTCTCCTTCGTGCGTATTGCTTCTTTAAATCTGCTTAAGCTCCAACGTTCTACGTAATTCTCGGCGATTTTGCGCACCCCTAAGCGTTTCTGCGTGACACCCTAAGCGATCCTGCGATACCCTAAGCGTTTCTGCGATACCCTGAGCGTTTCTGCGATACCCTGAGCGTTTCTGCGATACCCTGAGCGTTTCTGCGACACCCTGAGGGTTTCTGCGACACCCTGAGCGTTTCTGCGATACCCTGAGCGTTTCTGCGACACCCTGAGGGTTTCTGCGACACCCTGAGCGTTTCTGCGACACCCCCGAGCGTTTCTGCGACACCCCCGAGCGTTTCTGCGACACCCCGAGCGTTTCTGCGACACCCCCGAGCGTTTCTGCGACACCCCGAGCGTTTCTGCGACACCCCGAGCGTTTCTGCGACACCCCGAGCGTTTCTGCGACACCCTGAGCGTTTCTGCGACACCCTCAGCGTACCTGCGCAATCCCTAACGTCGTATTCTGTTCAATTCTCAGCGTTTTGCGTAACCACCAGCATTTCAAACGATTCCCCTGCTTTAGTCTTGCGCATAATTGCGATGTTTTACGAAAAATTACAAGATAGAAACAAATTTGTTAGAATCATTGTTATAATATTGTTGGAGTTTATAGAGCGTTGAAAAAATGAAACTTCAATTGGAAGGTAGTACATCAGTTGATTTTTTCTTTCCGGAATGTTAACATAAAATTGTTTTATACTTCACAAGATATTACGTGCGGTGCAACGTTTAAGCGGTTGTATTATTGTTTAAATCTTATTTTATATCGACCAATCGTATATTATAGATTCTTTAAATAATTGTAAAGTGATAGAAAGCATACATAAACTTGGGTGCGTTAAGAAAACTATTATTTAAGTATAATTTTATATCGAACAAACGTATATTGTAAACCGTTTAAATAATTGTATAGTGATAAGAAGCGTATATAAACAATGGTGCGTTGAGAAAAATATTTAAATATAATTTTAACTCGAGTAAACGTATAGTATAGAATGTTCAAATAATTAGTTAAACTAATAGAAAGTATACATAAATTCTGATGCGTTGAGAGAATTATCGTTTAATTATAATTTTATACCGAACAAACGTATATTGTAAAATTGTTTAAATAATTGTAAAGTGATAGAAAGCATACATAAATTTGATGCGTTAAGAGAATTTTAGACCACCGTTGGGCGTATCGAAAACCGTCGTCCAGTATTTATCCGTAACAACAAACATCTTTTTAGACAATTCTTAGGATATCGCGTGACCCCAGCTTCGCGAATAATTGAAATGCTCATATACTAAAAAAGAAAAAATATTTTTATCATTGTAATAAGAAAGCGTCGAAAAAAAAGGAAGGCAGTATGTAAGCAGATTTCTGTTCTGCGAAACGTTCGATTAAAATTATTTTCTACGTACTACTTGCGGTATAAAGCTTGAGCGGCGGGGTTGTATTCTGTAAATATTAGTTTGATACTACCGAGCGTACATATGTAGCGTACATTGCTTAAATGATTGTAAAACGACAAAAAATAAAAATGATCTAGGTTTAGCGCGGTTCAACGCGGTCCAACGCGTGTACCGGAAATTTTAGGGCATGGTAGAGCGTTTCAACTACCGTGAATCCATTCGTGCGTAATTAAGCGTGTTGCGTAATTCCGAACAGATTGGCGTAACCCTTAGAAATATTGCGTAAACCCCTAACCCTTATTTAGGTAAATTCTCTGGCTCTGCCAGACGCAACGCAGCGATTTCGCCCACTACGTGGTTTGGCGTAAGTATCCATTTGGCAAGGTATGGTTTTTTTACACGTAAGTCCTATCGATTTTTCGCAACGTCCGACGTGGACACCCAGAGTTTTGTCTTTTTCAGGTTATCTGCAACCTCGGAGTTATTTATTTACCTACATACTATCGAGATTACTGAAGCGATGGTATTTTTTTTTGCATAATGTTAAGGGCATTGCGTCGTTTTAAACGAATGCGCGTAATCAGTAGTTTTTCTTTATTTTTTGTATGAAGCCCAGCGTATCTATATAATCCTTACAAATTTTGTGTAAACCTTTGCGTGTATTCAGCCGAACTTCTGTGGTCTAACTTCGGTGTAATCCAGACGCGACCCAACGATTTGCAGTAAGTATTTTTCTCACTTAATGCCTTTATGTTCGTTCCGTAATTTTACGCGTGTTGCGTAAATTGCATAGTATCTGCAACCCGCAGCTTATTTTCCTAGGTACCAGCGAAGTTATTTAAACTGCGGCATTTTTTTTTTCATAGTTCGGGATATTTTCGTTTTATCCGAAGAATCCGCGTTTTTATATAGCCTAACGTCTCTGTTTAAACCGTGGCGTGTATTTAGCTTCATTTTAGCGTGTCTACTTAACTCTAACGTTTCCACATTATCACTTAGTTATCGACCGTATTTTTTTTTTTAACGTGATCTCTATTCGTCGCGTAATTCTTCGCGTATATAGTAATTTGGAGGGTATTTAGAGCCCTAGCTTATTTTCCATGATACTGGATGGGTTACTTTCCCGACAGAATATTTGCATAGTCCCAGGGGTACTTCCGATGAATCGTTGCAATGTCAAACTTCTTTACAACGCCAAGCGATTTTGCGAAACCTTTGCACGATTTGAAAGCCCTAGTGTAACGTAGCGTATTTTTACATAACGATCCCGAGATTTGTCGAAAGTACTTTTTTCTTTTCTCATAATGCTTGTCGGTTTTTCTTTTTGACATTCTTAACAGCTGCGTTATTCGTAGAATACTCTAAGCAGCTTATTTTCGTAGATACTAGCTAGGTTATTGAAACGACAGCATTTTTTCTTTTTTCTTTTTTATAATTCGTAGGGCACTCGTTAGATCCGACGAATCTGCGTAAATACTACGGTTTTACTCGTAGATGACCGTGTACTTTCATGTGTATCTGCAACTATCAGCTTATTAATCGAAGATATTACCGAGGTTATATGATCGACTGCATTTATTTTGCATAATCTGTGGGGCACTCGCGTTATTTCCGAAGAATCTGCGTAAATACTAGGGTTTTCAGGAAATGCAGCGTTTCTGTGTAATCCTTGTAGATTTGGCGTCGGTAATAGGGCGTATTAGGTAGCCTCCGAGAATGCGGCGTAATCCGATTGTTTCCGCGTTACCACCCTGTGATTTCGCGTAAGTACTTGCATTTATACGTAATACTTGTGTAAATTCCTGTCGGTTTTCGATAACTCGTGGATGACCTTGTAGTTCCCGTGTATTTACAACTGTCGGCTTATTAATCGAAGATATTACCGAGGTTATATGATCGACTGCATTTTTTTTTTGCATAATCTGTGGGGCACTCGCGTTATTTCCGAAGAATCTGCGTAAATACTAGGGTTTTCAGGAAATGCAGCGTTTCTGTGTAATCCTTGTAGATTTGGCGTCGGTAATAGGGCGTATTTAGGTAGCCTCCGAGAATGCGGCGTAATCCGATTGTTTCCGCGTTACCACCCTGTGATTTCGCGTAAGTACTTGCATTTATACGTAATACTTGTGTAAATTCCTGTCGGTTTTCGATAACTCGTGGATGACCGTGTAGTTCCCGTGTACTTACAACTGTCGGCTTATTAATCGAAGATATTACCGAGGTTATATGATCGACTGCATTTTTTTTTTGCGTAATCTGTGGGGCACTCGCGTTATTTCCGACGAATCTGCGTAAATACTAGGGTTTTCAGGAAATGCAGCGTTTCTGTGTAATCCTTGTAGATTTGGCGTCGGTAATAGGGCGTATTTAGGTAGCCTCCGAGAATGCGGCGTAATCCGATTGTTTCCGCGTTACCACCCTGTGATTTCGCGTAAGTACTTGCATTTATACGTAATACTTGTGGAAATTCCTGTCGGTTTTCGATAACTCGTGGATGACCGTGTAGTTCCCGTGTATTTACAACTGTCGGCTTATTAATCGAAGATATTACCGAGGTTATATGATCGACTGCATTTTTTTTTGCATAATCTGTGGGGCACTCGCGTTATTTCCGACGAATCTGCGTAAATACTAGGGTTTTCAGGAAATGCAGCGTTTCTGTGTAATCCTTGTAGATTTGGCGTCGGTAATAGGGCGTATTAGGTAGCCTCCGAGAATGCGGCGTAATCCGATTGTTTCCGCGTTACCACCCTGTGATTTCGCGTAAGTACTTGCCTTTGTACGTAATACTTGTGTAAATTCCTGTCGGTTTTCGATAACTCGTAGATGACCGTGTAGTTCCCGTGTATTTACAACTGTCGGCTTATTAATCGAAGATATTACCGAGGTTATATGATCGACTGCATTTTTTTTTTTGCATAATCTGAGGGGCACTCGCGTTATTTCCGACGAATCTGTGTAAATACTAGGGTTTTCAGGAAATGCAGCGTTTCTGTGTAATCCTTGTAGATTTGGCGTCGGTAATAGGGCGTATTTAGGTGGCCTCCGAGAATGCGGCGTAATCTGATTCTTTCCGCATTACCACCCTGTGATTTCGCGTAAGTACTTGCCTTTGTACGTAATACTTGTGTAAATTCCTGTCGGTTTTCGATAACTCGTAGATGACCGTGTAGTTCCCGTGTATTTACAACTGTCGGCTTATTAATCGAAGATATTACCGAGGTTATTTTATCGACTGCATTTTTTTTTTTTTGCATAATCCGCGGGGCACTCGTTATATCCGACGAATTTGCGTAACTACTAGCATTTTCATAAAGTCCGGCATTTCTGCGTAACCTACAGATTTTACAAAAATCTAAGTACGCAATCTACAGCGTGGGACATAACCCCACTGTCTTCGCTTTACCATCCGGTGATTAGAAGTATTTGTCCGTTTTCTTTTTAGGTAATCCCTCGGTTTTTCAATAATTCCTAACGTACCGACGTAGTTCCTAGGTTTATCAGCAATACCCAGGTTATTTTCTTAGATACTAGCGAGGTTACTTAAACGATATTTTTGTCCTCCGAGCTTTCTCCGTAATCTCATTTTTTTCCGCATTACCATCTCGTGATTTCGCTCAAGTATATTGTTTTTTCCGTAATGGATGTCGATTTTTCCTAACTCCTAGATGACCGTGTTATTTCCAGGATATCTGTAACGATCAGCTTATTAATTCTAGATATTAACGAGGTTATTTAGTCGATAGCATTTTTGAATAGTCCCTGAGGCGGTTGCATTATTTACGTAGACTATACGAACTACCAGCATCTTTATAAAGCTCATCGTTTCTGGGTAACCCTTACAGATTTTGGCTTATCCGACTGGCGATTTGAAGTAAGTATTTGTGCTTTATTTTTTATTCTTATGTAATATCTGTCTTCAATAATTACTAATATACCGACGTAATTTTAGGTTACCCATCTTATTTCCCTAGATTCTAGAGAGGTTACTTAAACGACAACATGGTTGCATAATCCCAGGGGCATATTCGTTATTTCCTACGAATCAAGTAACGACCAGCGTCTTCATAAAGTGCAGCATTTCTGTATATCCTCATAGATTTGTCGTCAATCCTAGAACGTATTTAGGTGGCCTCCGAGCGTCAGGCGTAACGTCATAGTGTCCGCATAAGCGAATAAATTTGTTTCTACCTAATACTTGTCAAAATGCTTGTCGATTTTGCATAATTCCTAGATGTCCGTGTAATTTCCATGGTATCTTCATCCACCAACTTACTAATCCTAGATATTAACGTAGTTATTTAATAAACAGCAATTAGCATAGTCCGTGGGGCGTTTGCGTTATTATCGAAAAATCGGCGTAACCACCAGCATTTCCATAAAGCTCGTTTCTATGTAACCCTTACAAATTTTGCAAAAATTCTAGTACGTATTATGATGGTTTAGAGTGGTTCGACGTAATTCCACAGTAATCGCATAAAAACCATCCAGTGATATGAAGTAATTATTTTTCTTATGCTCCTCTCTCTTAGGTAATCGATTGGTTTTTCCTGTTTATCTGTAATGCCCAGCTTATTTTTCTAAATATTACGTAGAATCGATAAATGACAAAATATTTGCATAATCCCAGGGGCACCGCCATATGGGTGTGAACGTAAGTGTGTACGTACGAATGAGAGCGTAGAGTGCCTCTACCGGCCATTTTCTAAAACAGGTAGCAGGCCTCCGTAATTTCCGTGTAATCACTCTCAGACTGATTTTAGTGTCTAATATTTGTTTCATTTTATTGTATACTATTTGCCTGATTTTATTGTATAATATTTGTCTCATTTTAATATATACTATTTGTTTAATTTTATTGCATGATATTTGTGTGATTTTATTATATAATATTAAACAGAGGAGAAACTATAAGTAGACATCAGAATTTGAATGTTTGTGATTGATCATTTATACGACGCCTTTGAATAATCGTCTAAAAAGAAAACGGTTACATCAAGCTTGCGTCTTTATTGAATAAGAGACACGACTGAGCTTCGATGACATTCCGCCTGCAGTACGTCTGATTTGCGTTCAGTATTCTATCAGACTTCCTTCTGTTTCATGTTAAATTATGCGGCATAAGCTGTGGAAAGATTGTAAAAGAGACGTATAAGAACTGTATGAGAGTTGTGCAAAAGTTGTGTGAGATGTGCAAAATGTGTGTAAAAGTTGTGTGAGACTTACGTAAAAGGTGCGTAAAACTTGTGAGAAAATTCTGTAAAAGTTGTAGAAAAAGTATTGTCTGAAGGTTGTGTCTGAGGTTGTGTCTGAGGTTGTGTCTGAAGGTTGTGTTTGAAGGTTGGGTCTGAGGTTGTGTCTGCAGGTTGTGTCTGAAGGTAGTGTCTGAAGGTTGGGTCTGAGGTTGGGTCTGAAGGTTGTGTCCGAAGGTTGCGTCTGAAGGTTGGGTCTGAGGTTGTGTCTGCAGGTTGTGTCTGAAGGTAGTGTCTGAAGGTTGGGTCTGAGGTTGCGTCTGAAGGTTGTGTCCGAAGGTTGCGTCCGAAGGTTGGGTCTGAGGTTGCGTCTGAAGGTTGTGTCTGCAGGTTGTGTCTGAAGGTTGTGTCCGAGGTTGCGTCTGAAGGTTGTGTCTGAAGGTTGTGTCTGAAGGTTGTGTCCGAGGTTGTGTCTGAAGGTTGTGTCTGAAGGTTGTGTCCGAGGTTGTGTGTGAAGGTTGTGTCCGGGGTTGTGTCTGAAGGTTGTGTCTGAAGGTTGTGTCCGAGGTTGTGTCTGAAGGTTGTGTCCGGGGTTGTGTCCGAGGTTGGGTCCGAGGTTGTGACTGAAGGTTTTTTCTGCAGAGTAGGTTGCGTCTGGGTTGCGTCTGGGTTGCGTCTGGGTTGCGTCTGGGTTGCGTCTGGGTTGCGTCTGGGTTGCGTCTGGGTTGCGTCTGGGTTGCGTCTGGGTTGCGTCTGGGTTGCGTCTGGGTTGCGTCTGGGTTGCGTCTGGGTTGCGTCTGGGTTGCGTCTGGGTTGCGTCTGGGTTGCGTCTGGGTTGCGTCTGGGTTGCGTCTGGGTTGCGTCTGGGTTGCGTCTGGGTTGCGTCTGGGTTGCGTCTGGGTTGCGTCTGGGTTGCGTCTGGGTTGCGTCTGGGTTGCGTCTGGGTTGCGTCTGGGTTGCGTCTGGGTTGCGTCTGGGTTGCGTCTGGGTTGCGTCTGGGTTGCGTCTGGGTTGCGTCTGGGTTGCGTCTGGGTTGCGTCTGGGTTGCGTCTGGGTTGCGTCTGGGTTGCGTCTGGGTTGCGTCTGGGTTGCGTCTGGGTTGCGTCTGGGTTGCGTCTGGGTTGCGTCTGGGTTGCGTCTGGGTTGCGTCTGGGTTGCGTCTGGGTTGCGTCTGGGTTGCGTCTGGGTTGCGTCTGGGTTGCGTCTGGGTTGCGTCTGGGTTGCGTCTGGGTTGCGTCTGGGTTGCGTCTGGGTTGCGTCTGGGTTGCGTCTGGGTTGCGTCTGGGTTGCGTCTGGGTTGCGTCTGGGTTGCGTCTGGGTTGCGTCTGGGTTGCGTCTGGGTTGCGTCTGGGTTGCGTCTGGGTTGCGTCTGGGTTGCGTCTGGGTTGCGTCTGGGTTGCGTCTGGGTTGCGTCTGGGTTGCGTCTGGGTTGCGTCTGGGTTGCGTCTGGGTTGCGTCTGGGTTGCGTCTGGGTTGCGTCTGGGTTGCGTCTGGGTTGCGTCTGGGTTGCGTCTGGGTTGCGTCTGGGTTGCGTCTGGGTTGCGTCTGGGTTGCGTCTGGGTTGCGTCTGGGTTGCGTCTGGGTTGCGTCTGGGTTGCGTCTGGGTTGCGTCTGGGTTGCGTCTGGGTTGCGTCTGGGTTGCGTCTGGGTTGCGTCTGGGTTGCGTCTGGGTTGCGTCTGGGTTGCGTCTGGGTTGCGTCTGGGTTGCGTCTGGGTTGCGTCTGGGTTGCGTCTGGGTTGCGTCTGGGTTGCGTCTGGGTTGCGTCTGGGTTGCGTCTGGGTTGCGTCTGGGTTGCGTCTGGGTTGCGTCTGGGTTGCGTCTGGGTTGCGTCTGGGTTGCGTCTGGGTTGCGTCTGGGTTGCGTCTGGGTTGCGTCTGGGTTGCGTCTGGGTTGCGTCTGGGTTGCGTCTGGGTTGCGTCTGGGTTGCGTCTGGGTTGCGTCTGGGTTGCGTCTGGGTTGCGTCTGGGTTGCGTCTGGGTTGCGTCTGGGTTGCGTCTGGGTTGCGTCTGGGTTGCGTCTGGGTTGCGTCTGGGTTGCGTCTGGGTTGCGTCTGGGTTGCGTCTGGGTTGCGTCTGGGTTGCGTCTGGGTTGCGTCTGGGTTGCGTCTGGGTTGCGTCTGGGTTGCGTCTGGGTTGCGTCTGGGTTGCGTCTGGGTTGCGTCTGGGTTGCGTCTGGGTTGCGTCTGGGTTGCGTCTGGGTTGCGTCTGGGTTGCGTCTGGGTTGCGTCTGGGTTGCGTCTGGGTTGCGTCTGGGTTGCGTCTGGGTTGCGTCTGGGTTGCGTCTGGGTTGCGTCTGGGTTGCGTCTGGGTTGCGTCTGGGTTGCGTCTGGGTTGCGTCTGGGTTGCGTCTGGGTTGCGTCTGGGTTGCGTCTGGGTTGCGTCTGGGTTGCGTCTGGGTTGCGTCTGGGTTGCGTCTGGGTTGCGTCTGGGTTGCGTCTGGGTTGCGTCTGGGTTGCGTCTGGGTTGCGTCTGGGTTGCGTCTGGGTTGCGTCTGGGTTGCGTCTGGGTTGCGTCTGGGTTGCGTCTGGGTTGCGTCTGGGTTGCGTCTGGGTTGCGTCTGGGTTGCGTCTGGGTTGCGTCTGGGTTGCGTCTGGGTTGCGTCTGGGTTGCGTCTGGGTTGCGTCTGGGTTGCGTCTGGGTTGCGTCTGGGTTGCGTCTGGGTTGCGTCTGGGTTGCGTC
Organism: Vespula vulgaris; assembly: GCF_905475345.1. Taxonomy (NCBI): domain Eukaryota; kingdom Metazoa; phylum Arthropoda; class Insecta; order Hymenoptera; family Vespidae; genus Vespula; species Vespula vulgaris. The sequence continues at coordinate 4,084 of NC_066600.1, read as the reverse complement.
TGGGTTGCGTCTGGGTTGCGTCTGGGTTGCGTCTGGGTTGCGTCTGGGTTGCGTCTGGGTTGCGTCTGGGTTGCGTCTGGGTTGCGTCTGGGTTGCGTCTGGGTTGCGTCTGGGTTGCGTCTGGGTTGCGTCTGGGTTGCGTCTGGGTTGCGTCTGGGTTGCGTCTGGGTTGCGTCTGGGTTGCGTCTGGGTTGCGTCTGGGTTGCGTCTGGGTTGCGTCTGGGTTGCGTCTGGGTTGCGTCTGGGTTGCGTCTGGGTTGCGTCTGGGTTGCGTCTGGGTTGCGTCTGGGTTGCGTCTGGGTTGCGTCTGGGTTGCGTCTGGGTTGCGTCTGGGTTGCGTCTGGGTTGCGTCTGGGTTGCGTCTGGGTTGCGTCTGGGTTGCGTCTGGGTTGCGTCTGGGTTGCGTCTGGGTTGCGTCTGGGTTGCGTCTGGGTTGCGTCTGGGTTGCGTCTGGGTTGCGTCTGGGTTGCGTCTGGGTTGCGTCTGGGTTGCGTCTGGGTTGCGTCTGGGTTGCGTCTGGGTTGCGTCTGGGTTGCGTCTGGGTTGCGTCTGGGTTGCGTCTGGGTTGCGTCTGGGTTGCGTCTGGGTTGCGTCTGGGTTGCGTCTGGGTTGCGTCTGGGTTGCGTCTGGGTTGCGTCTGGGTTGCGTCTGGGTTGCGTCTGGGTTGCGTCTGGGTTGCGTCTGGGTTGCGTCTGGGTTGCGTCTGGGTTGCGTCTGGGTTGCGTCTGGGTTGCGTCTGGGTTGCGTCTGGGTTGCGTCTGGGTTGCGTCTGGGTTGCGTCTGGGTTGCGTCTGGGTTGCGTCTGGGTTGCGTCTGGGTTGCGTCTGGGTTGCGTCTGGGTTGCGTCTGGGTTGCGTCTGGGTTGCGTCTGGGTTGCGTCTGGGTTGCGTCTGGGTTGCGTCTGGGTTGCGTCTGGGTTGCGTCTGGGTTGCGTCTGGGTTGCGTCTGGGTTGCGTCTGGGTTGCGTCTGGGTTGCGTCTGGGTTGCGTCTGGGTTGCGTCTGGGTTGCGTCTGGGTTGCGTCTGGGTTGCGTCTGGGTTGCGTCTGGGTTGCGTCTGGGTTGCGTCTGGGTTGCGTCTGGGTTGCGTCTGGGTTGCGTCTGGGTTGCGTCTGGGTTGCGTCTGGGTTGCGTCTGGGTTGCGTCTGGGTTGCGTCTGGGTTGCGTCTGGGTTGCGTCTGGGTTGCGTCTGGGTTGCGTCTGGGTTGCGTCTGGGTTGCGTCTGGGTTGCGTCTGGGTTGCGTCTGGGTTGCGTCTGGGTTGCGTCTGGGTTGCGTCTGGGTTGCGTCTGGGTTGCGTCTGGGTTGCGTCTGGGTTGCGTCTGGGTTGCGTCTGGGTTGCGTCTGGGTTGCGTCTGGGTTGCGTCTGGGTTGCGTCTGGGTTGCGTCTGGGTTGCGTCTGGGTTGCGTCTGGGTTGCGTCTGGGTTGCGTCTGGGTTGCGTCTGGGTTGCGTCTGGGTTGCGTCTGGGTTGCGTCTGGGTTGCGTCTGGGTTGCGTCTGGGTTGCGTCTGGGTTGCGTCTGGGTTGCGTCTGGGTTGCGTCTGGGTTGCGTCTGGGTTGCGTCTGGGTTGCGTCTGGGTTGCGTCTGGGTTGCGTCTGGGTTGCGTCTGGGTTGCGTCTGGGTTGCGTCTGGGTTGCGTCTGGGTTGCGTCTGGGTTGCGTCTGGGTTGCGTCTGGGTTGCGTCTGGGTTGCGTCTGGGTTGCGTCTGGGTTGCGTCTGGGTTGCGTCTGGGTTGCGTCTGGGTTGCGTCTGGGTTGCGTCTGGGTTGCGTCTGGGTTGCGTCTGGGTTGCGTCTGGGTTGCGTCTGGGTTGCGTCTGGGTTGCGTCTGGGTTGCGTCTGGGTTGCGTCTGGGTTGCGTCTGGGTTGCGTCTGGGTTGCGTCTGGGTTGCGTCTGGGTTGCGTCTGGGTTGCGTCTGGGTTGCGTCTGGGTTGCGTCTGGGTTGCGTCTGGGTTGCGTCTGGGTTGCGTCTGGGTTGCGTCTGGGTTGCGTCTGGGTTGCGTCTGGGTTGCGTCTGGGTTGCGTCTGGGTTGCGTCTGGGTTGCGTCTGGGTTGCGTCTGGGTTGCGTCTGGGTTGCGTCTGGGTTGCGTCTGGGTTGCGTCTGGGTTGCGTCTGGGTTGCGTCTGGGTTGCGTCTGGGTTGCGTCTGGGTTGCGTCTGGGTTGCGTCTGGGTTGCGTCTGGGTTGCGTCTGGGTTGCGTCTGGGTTGCGTCTGGGTTGCGTCTGGGTTGCGTCTGGGTTGCGTCTGGGTTGCGTCTGGGTTGCGTCTGGGTTGCGTCTGGGTTGCGTCTGGGTTGCGTCTGGGTTGCGTCTGGGTTGCGTCTGGGTTGCGTCTGGGTTGCGTCTGGGTTGCGTCTGGGTTGCGTCTGGGTTGCGTCTGGGTTGCGTCTGGGTTGCGTCTGGGTTGCGTCTGGGTTGCGTCTGGGTTGCGTCTGGGTTGCGTCTGGGTTGCGTCTGGGTTGCGTCTGGGTTGCGTCTGGGTTGCGTCTGGGTTGCGTCTGGGTTGCGTCTGGGTTGCGTCTGGGTTGCGTCTGGGTTGCGTCTGGGTTGCGTCTGGGTTGCGTCTGGGTTGCGTCTGGGTTGCGTCTGGGTTGCGTCTGGGTTGCGTCTGGGTTGCGTCTGGGTTGCGTCTGGGTTGCGTCTGGGTTGCGTCTGGGTTGCGTCTGGGTTGCGTCTGGGTTGCGTCTGGGTTGCGTCTGGGTTGCGTCTGGGTTGCGTCTGGGTTGCGTCTGGGTTGCGTCTGGGTTGCGTCTGGGTTGCGTCTGGGTTGCGTCTGGGTTGCGTCTGGGTTGCGTCTGGGTTGCGTCTGGGTTGCGTCTGGGTTGCGTCTGGGTTGCGTCTGGGTTGCGTCTGGGTTGCGTCTGGGTTGCGTCTGGGTTGCGTCTGGGTTGCGTCTGGGTTGCGTCTGGGTTGCGTCTGGGTTGCGTCTGGGTTGCGTCTGGGTTGCGTCTGGGTTGCGTCTGGGTTGCGTCTGGGTTGCGTCTGGGTTGCGTCTGGGTTGCGTCTGGGTTGCGTCTGGGTTGCGTCTGGGTTGCGTCTGGGTTGCGTCTGGGTTGCGTCTGGGTTGCGTCTGGGTTGCGTCTGGGTTGCGTCTGGGTTGCGTCTGGGTTGCGTCTGGGTTGCGTCTGGGTTGCGTCTGGGTTGCGTCTGGGTTGCGTCTGGGTTGCGTCTGGGTTGCGTCTGGGTTGCGTCTGGGTTGCGTCTGGGTTGCGTCTGGGTTGCGTCTGGGTTGCGTCTGGGTTGCGTCTGGGTTGCGTCTGGGTTGCGTCTGGGTTGCGTCTGGGTTGCGTCTGGGTTGCGTCTGGGTTGCGTCTGGGTTGCGTCTGGGTTGCGTCTGGGTTGCGTCTGGGTTGCGTCTGGGTTGCGTCTGGGTTGCGTCTGGGTTGCGTCTGGGTTGCGTCTGGGTTGCGTCTGGGTTGCGTCTGGGTTGCGTCTGGGTTGCGTCTGGGTTGCGTCTGGGTTGCGTCTGGGTTGCGTCTGGGTTGCGTCTGGGTTGCGTCTGGGTTGCGTCTGGGTTGCGTCTGGGTTGCGTCTGGGTTGCGTCTGGGTTCGTCTGGGTTGCGTCTGGGTTGCGTCTGGGTTGCGTCTGGGTTGCGTCTGGGTTGCGTCTGGGTTGCGTCTGGGTTGCGTCTGGGTTGCGTCTGGGTTGCGTCTGGGTTGCGTCTGGGTTGCTGGGTTGCGTCTGGGTTGCGTCTGGGTTGCGTCTGGGTTGCGTCTGGGTTGCGTCTGGGTTGCGTCTGGGTTGCGTCTGGGTTGCGTCTGGGTTGCGTCTGGGTTGCGTCTGGGTTGCGTCTGGGTTGCGTCTGGGTTGCGTCTGGGTTGCGTCTGGGTTGCGTCTGGGTTGCGTCTGGGTTGCGTCGGGTTGCGTCTGGGTTGCGTCTGGGTTGCGTCTGGGTTGCGTCTGGGTTGCGTCTGGGTTGCGTCTGGGTTGCGTCGGGGTTGCGTCTGGGTTGCGTCTGGGTTGCGTCTGGGTTGCGTCTGGGTTGCGTCTGGGTTGCGTCTGGGTTGCGTCTGGGTTGCGTCTGGGTTGCGTCTGGGTTGCGTCTGGGTTGCGTCTGGTTTGCGTCTGGGTTGCGTCTGGGTTGC